>NC_143192.1:11942500-12085000 GCF_051530095.1 Phoenix dactylifera
CCCGCCGAGCTTAAGCATATCAAGGAGAAGAAACTTACGAGGATTCCCCTAGTAACAGCGAGCGAACTGGGACCAGCCCAGCTTAAGAATCGGGCGGCCGCGCCTCTCGAATTGTGGTCTGGAGAAGCGTCCTCAGCGATGGACCGGGCCCAAGTCCCCTGGAAAGGGGCGCCGGGGAGGGTGAGAGCCCCCTCCGGCCCGGACCTTGCCGCACCACGAGGCGCTGTCGGCGAGTCGGGTTGTTTGGGAATGCAGCCCCAATCGGAGGGTAAATTCTGTCCAAGGCTAAATACGGGCGAGAGATCGATAGCGAACAAGTACCGCGAGGGAAAGATGAAAAGGACTTTCAAAAGAGAGTCAAAGAGTGCTTGACATTGCCGGGAGGGAAGCGGATGGGGGCCGGCGATGCGCCTCGGCCGGATGCGGAACGGCGATGAGCCGGTCCGCTGCTCGACTCGGGGTGCGGCTCGGCTCGGGGTGCGGCACGAAGCGATACTGACATGCAAATTGTTCGTTTGACTTGCGTATAGGGGCGAAAGACTAATCGAACCATCTAGTAGCTGGTTCCCTCCGAAGTTTCCCTCAGGATAGCTGGAGCCTGTGCGGCGGCGAACCGTCCGCCCCGCCGGCCGAACCTTCCACGGCGGTGCGCACGTGTTCGTGCGGCCGAGATGACCGAGCAAGCTCCGGCAATGGGCGGCGCCCGCTTGGCGCCCTGCCGGACCGTGCTGCCCGGCGGCGCGCAATGCCGGGCCCACATTCCGGCAGCGAAAAAGGCCTGCGGCGGTGAACCGTCCGCCCCGTCGGCGGAATCTTCCGCGGCGGCGCGCACGTGCCCGTGCGGCCGAGATGACCGAGCAAGCTCCGGCGATGGGCGGCGCCCGCCGTGCGCCCTGCCGGATCGTGCTGCTCGGCGGCGCGTAATGCGGACCCCCGATCCGCGTGCGAGCGGCGCGCGTCCGGGCGGGCCCCTTTTGCAACTTCCCTCGGTACTTTGAACCCCCCTTGCCTCTCGGTATTCCCCCCGACCCTCTCGGTATTGCTCAGATATGTGCATGTATCGTCCCTCGTTGCCTTCGGTTATCCTCCCCGGGGTGGGCTTTGCGCGGACGCCCCGACGGGGTGGTAGGGGGCTGTAGCTACCGCGTTTCGCCATCCGCGTGTGCGCCGCCGGATCCGAGTGGAGGTCGCGGGCGATCGTCGATGCTTGTACTAGGGGCGCATGCCGGCAGCCCCCCGCGGGGTGCCGCACCCTCGATCAGCGTGCGAGGGATGGGTGTCCGGGCGGGCCCTGTTTCCAACTTCCCTCGGAACTTTAAAAACCCCCGACCCCCTCGGTCTTCGCTCCAATCCTATCGCTATCGCTCGGATATGTGCATCCACCATCCCTCGTTGCCTTCGGTTGTCTACCCCAGGGTGGGCTATGCGCCGATGCCCCGATGGGGTGGCATGGGTGCTGCTGCCGCGGCCGGCGCGTTTCCGCATCCGCGCGTGGGGGCTCGGACCCTAGTGGAGGTCGCGGGAGACTCGTCGATGACACCCTTTGTGGGATCTGGGTTGGCGCGCAGTTGGGCACCGTAATCCAGCTTTCGGTTTATCCCACATAGCCAGTTCTGCTTGCCAAAAATGGCCCACTTGGAGCTCTCGATTCCATGGCACGGCTCAACGGAGCAGCCGCGCCGTCCTACCTATTTAAAGTTTGAGAATAGGTCGAGGGAGTTGTGCCCCCGATACCTCTAATCATTGGCTTTACCCGATAGAACTCTCTCGCGGGCTCCAGCTATTCTGAGGGAAACTTCGAAGGGAACCAGTTACTAGATGGTTCGATTAGTCTTTCGCCCCTATGCCCAAGTCAGACGAACGATTTGCATATCAGTATCGCTTCGGGCCTCCACCAGAGTTTCCTCTGGCTTCGCCTCGCTCAAGCATAGTTCACCATCTTTCGCGTCCCGACAGGCATGCTCCAACTCGAACCCTTCACAGAAGATCGGGGTCGGCCGGCAGTGCACCCCCCGTGGAGAGGGGTTTTCGCCCGTTAGCTTCCTTGCGCCTTCCGGGTTTCGCGCGCCCGTCGACTCGCACGCATATCAGACTCCTTGGTTCGTGTTTCAAGATGGGTCGGATGGGGAACCCACGGGCCGTTGCCTGGAGCGCGTCGGTGCCCCGGGGGGCACACCGATAAGGCGCGCGCCGCATCTCCGGCCGTGCCGACGGCACCTCTGCGGGCGGGATCGACCGCCTGGGCTTCGGCTGCCGGCGCGGCCTGCAACGGTCCGCACCCCGAGCCGAGCGGCGGACCGGCTCGTTGCCGTTCCGCATCCGGCCGAGGCGCATCGCCGGCCTCCATCCGCTTCCCTCCCGGCAATTTCAAGCACTCTTTGACTCTCTTTTCAAAGTTCTTCTCATCTTTTCCTTGCGGTACTTGTTCACTATCGGTCTCTCGCCCGTATTTAGCCTTGGACGGAATTTACCGCCCTATTGGGGCTGCATTCCCAAACAACCCGACTCGCCGACAGCGCCTCGTGGTGCGGCAGGGTCCGGGCCGGACGGGGCTCTCACCCTCCCCAACGCCCCTTTCCAGGGGACTTGGGCCCGGTCCATCGCTGAGGACGCTTCTCCAGACCACAATTCGGGAGGCGCAGCCATCCGAATCTCAAGCTGGGCTGGTCCCGGTTCGCTCGCCATTACTAGGAGAATCCTCGTAAGTTTCTTCTCCTCCGCTTATTGATATACTTAAGCTCGGCGGGTGGGCCCGCCTGACCTCGGGTCGCGATCCGAGGGGCGGCGTCCTGGCCGGGGGCCGGGGAGCCGCGCACGATGGGGGCAGCAGGGGCCCTTCGCCTCTGGGGTCCGGCGTCACGGCGACAGGATCGCATCAGCGTCCACCATCCGCTGTGTCCGTCCTTGCCGACTGACCGCTCTTCGGGCTGCCGCGCCGGGGGCGCGGGGGCCCAATGTCCGCGTCCGGCTCCCCAGGAGCCCGTCGTGGCCCGAGGGAAAGGAGCATCGCTTGGCATGACGCCCAGGCAAGCATGCCCTCGGCCTGGTGGCCTCAGACGCAACTTGCGTTCAAAGACTCAATGGCTCGCGGGATTCTGCAATTCACACCAGGTGTCGCATTTTGCCATGTTCTTCATTAATGCGAGAGCCAAGATATCCGTTGCCGAGAGTCGTATCGTGTAAGGCGGCCGTCGACGGCGGCGCCATCCGCATACCAGGCCCCAGAATGGGGCGGGCGGGCTGCGGCGCGCCGCTTCCGTGCTCTGTTCCTTGGCGCCCTCCGCGCCGGGTTTGGCCCGCCCGCCGCCCCGCACCGCACGCTGCGGGCGCACCTCCAGGCCCCGCCGGGCTGGGGTACGTGCCCCGAGGCGGGCGAGACGGGGGGGAGGGGGGACGAGGTCTATGTAGCGGGTCGGCCGGGCCTTCCCGCTCCTACGCAGCGCGTTCACAGGTTCGCGGGTCTTCCTCGTCCGGGTCTCGGCAATGATCCTTCCGCAGGTTCACCTACAGAAACCTTGTTACGACTTCTCCTTCCTCTAAATGATAAGGTTCAGTGGACTTCTTGCGACGTCGCGGCCGGCGAACCGCTCGCGTCGCCGTGATCCGAACACTTCACCGGACCATTCAATCGGTAGGAACGACGGGCAGTGTGTACAAAGGGCAGGGACGTAGTCAACGCGAGCTGATGACTCGCGCTTACTAGAAATTCCTCGTTGAAGACCAACAATTGCAATGATCTATCCCCCAATCGGCGTGCGAGGGACGGGCGTCCAGGCGGGCCCCGTTTCCAACTTTCCTCGGAACTTTAAAAACCCCCGACCCCCTCAGTCTTTGCTCCGACCCTATCGCTATCGCTCGGATATGTGCATCCATCGTCCCTCGTTGCCTTCGGTTGTCTATCCCAGGGTGGGCTTTGCGCAGATGCCCCGATGGGGTGGCAGGGGTGCCGCTGCCGCGGCCGGTGCGTTTCTGCATCCGCACGTGGGGGCTCGGACCCGAGTGGAGGTCGCGGGCAACTCGTCGATGCCTGCACCAGGAGCGCATGCCGGCAGCCCCCCGCGGGGTGCTGGACCTCCGATCGGCGTGCGAGGGACGGGGGGAGGGGCGGGCCCCGTTTGCAAATTCCCTCGGTACTTTAAAATCTCCCGGCCCTGTCGGTCTTCCCCCCGACCCTATCGCCATTGCTCGGATATGTGCATCCACCGTCCCTCGTTGCCTTCGGTTGTCTACCCCGTGGTGGGCTTTGTGCCGATGCCCCATGGGGTGGCAGGGGGCACCCTCTAGCCTTGCCACGGCGCACGGGCGCCAGCGCCGTACGGCCGTCGCGGAGGCCGTGAGCGGCACTTCGGTTTGCTCGGTCGGCCCTCCCGGGATGCGTGACCCGTGCGACCGGAATGCGGGTCCGGGCCATTCCTGTTTGCAACGCTCCTCGGTACTTTGGAACGCTTGGGGTGGGCTTTGGGCGGATGCCCTGCTGGGGTGGTAGGGAGGGGGGCTGTTGTTGCCGCGGCGGGCCTTCCGCTCCACTCCGCACAAGTCCGTCGCCTCGCGGCGGGCGTGCCCGACACCGTTCATCCCCGAGGGAGTCGGCACGCACCTGCCGAGGCCCCGGCGCATGGGCGCCGCCGCCGGCCGTCCGCGCGGCGGCCGTGCGCTGGCTTCCTCCATTGGCCCTCCCGGGATGCGCGACCCGTGCGACCGGGACGTGCATCCCGTGCGACCGGGATGCGTGTCCGGGCCGTTCCCGTTTACAATGCTCCTCGGTACTTTGGAACGCTTGGGGTGGGCTTTGGGCGGATGCCCCGCTGGGGTGGTAGGAAGGGGGGGTTGCTGCTGCCGTGGCGGGCCTTCCGCTCCACTCCGCACAAGTCCGTCGCCTCGTGGCGGGCGTGCCTGGCACCGTTCGTCCCCGAGGGAGCCGGCACGCGCCTGCCAAGGCCCCAGCGCATGGGCGCCGCCGTCAGCCGTCCGCGCAGCGGCCGTGCACCGGCTTGCTCCGTCGGCCCTTCCGGGACGTGCGACCCGTGCGACCGGAATGCGCATCCCGTGCGACCGGGACGCATCTGGGCCGTTCCTGTTTGCAACGCTCCTCGGTACTTTGGAACGCTTGGGGTGGGCTTTGGAGGGATGCCCCGTCGGGGTGGTAGGGAGGGGGGCTGCTGCCACCGCGGCAGGCCTTCCGCTCCGCTCCGTACAAGTCCGTGGTTACGTTAGTAGGTTGTTTTGCATCATATTTAGTTAGTTAGGGTTCATTAGTAATATTGCCTTTCACATCATCAACTAGTATTGTCATTGCATTTCAACCCATAGCGGTAGGGAGTACCACCTCACTTAATCTAAAATCCCTTTAGCTACCATGGATTTCGAGGCTCCATAAGATCTCAGAACAGTTCGCTGCTTTGCAAGCTGACCATGAAGAATTCAAGCGAGAGGTCCATGCACTAGTGCAACACATTAGGACTCCTAAACCACCAACCCCAATCGCAGCCTATCTTGAGTTCGGTTTGGCCACACCACCTGTAGGTCCTCCCTAACCCCCTAGGAACCAACATCCTCCTGATTACCAGCGCGATCTTGACAAACGGCTACTACATACCGTAAGAGTAGATACCCCCACCTTTGCTAGTCAACTAGGGCCAAGCATGTATCTTGATTGGAGAGCAACCATAGATAATTATTTTAAGTGGTACGAAATGACTGACGCTAGAAAAGTATGATTTGCCAAAATAAAGTTTATTGGGAAAGCTCACTGGTACTGGTATAATGTTGAACATATGCATGAGACCCAAAGGCTTCCTCGTATCACCACATAGGAGGATATGATGGAAAAGCTGAATGAGAAGTATTTGCCATTCTCTTACCGACAATGTCTGATGGATAGATGGCAAAAACTAACTCAAGGGACATCAACCATTGCTGATTACATTGCACGATTTGAGGAGTTTCATATGAGGTGCGGTGTAATCGAAGAGAAGACTGTTACTCTCTCTAGGTTTCGGGTAGGACTCAACGATGAGATCCAAAAAAAACTAATCCTCCGAGAGATTACCATCCTTGGCCAAGCATACCAGTTAGCTCAAGATGTGGATAGTTTCTTATGAGTCCCTGTAGTGAGGCATACCGACCCTCGACCCATAGCTCCAGAAGTCCAACCTAATCAAAATTATCTTCCGCAACCCAAACCGCTTTCTAATCCTCCTAACTAGCCTGGTCCTAGTCAAGCACTGATAAGTGCTTGATAATCTATAATTTAGTTATCTTTCCATAGCACTTATCAATGTTCTTAAACTGATAAATACGTATTTTACCATGAAATTGAATGATCATTGAAATAAATTTAAAATATGGTAAAAAGCAAATAATTCATTTCTTAAATCAGACTCTGAACTTGTCTCTCTCTTGTTTGCAATCTTTCATGAAAATTACAGGAAAACATATAAGGAGGAGATTGTGTTGACCCGGTTTGGTAACCTGATAGAATTGTAGTCAAGCTAAGGTTATAATTAAATGGGTTTTGGTCCTGATTCGATCGAAAGTTATAATTAATTTTGTATGGGGCAGATGTTTGATTAACCCTTTTTATTAGGTCACGATCCTGTTTTTAGTCTTGTCTGGTCGAGTTCAATCTGAAGCAGCTTAGCAAAAATTAAATTTAAATGACAATGGGCTCAAGGACAAGTCAACCATCTGTTGGGAACCCGCCCATGTCGCTGATATTTCAAAAATTTTCAGATGGCAGCGGAATCGGCATGCGCGAGTTCGACGTTCATCGCATGAACGTTGTTTCTAGACCTTTCGTAATTAGGTAAGAATTAAAACTTTTAAAACTATTAGGAAGATCAAATCTTCACCTTGCGCGGATAGATGATCACCGCAAATCTGAATTCATGGTTTTGGAAGAGGGTTCGCTTGAAGCCGTTCAAATGTCCGGCCTCTACGGGTATCCACACGAAGCA
This sequence comes from Phoenix dactylifera, assembly GCF_051530095.1. Lineage (NCBI taxonomy): Eukaryota > Viridiplantae > Streptophyta > Magnoliopsida > Arecales > Arecaceae > Phoenix > Phoenix dactylifera. The sequence goes on from NC_143192.1 coordinate 11,949,457, forward strand.
GGATCCGATCCAAGCTCTCTATCTCACCGGGGTGCTAGCTCCCTTGCAGAGATAGCTTTTGATGGCTGATCTCCTCTCTTTCAATCAACCCTTGATTGTGCTTGAGTGGAGGAGGAAGAAGAAGGGATCTTGAAGAAGAACAAGAAGGCTAGATGCAGCCTTTGCTTTCCCTTGCGTCGAATCCCAAACGAAGGAGGAAGAAGAGGACCGCCAAGAGATCTTTCTTGCTCCCTTGCTTTCGGTTGAAGACCAAGGAGGAAGAGGAGGAGGCCACGGCTGCAAGGAGAGGGATTGATTCATCTAGGGCGCCGGCCCTAGCCTCCTTTTAAAGGGAGTGGAGCTCCTAACAATTAGGAGCTCCAAGACAACTTGCCAAAGAGGGGGCGCCGGCCCCCTCTCTTCATGTCGCCCTAGCCAAGTGGAGAGGGGCTGATGTCCCTCTTACTTGGTTAACCTAATCCTCTTCCAAAGAGGATTAGGTGCCTCTCTCATGGTTTAATCCCAATCCAATTAGGATTAGCCAAATTGGGTTCAATCTATGCTAGTCCTAATCCAATTAGGACTTGAATGAACCATGACTCAATTGAACTCTTCAATCCTAATCCAATTAGGAGTCATGTTGATTCATTAGATTAATAATTAATTAGGACTTAAGGAATCCTAATCCAATTAGGATTTGTTTAATTCTAGTCCTAATCCAATTAGGACTCTAATTTGAATCCAAAGTCCCAATCCGATTAGGACTCTAGGAATCCTACTCCAAATAGGAATCCAATTTTGATTCAAAACTCCTAATCTCATTAGGATTGAGGAATCCTATTCCAAGTAGGAATCCCAGTCCTACTCCAACTAGGATTCCCAGTCCTAATCCAATTAGGACTCTAGGTATCCTACTCGAAGTAGGACTCTTGTTTCAAGTCCAATTAATTAATTCCCTTTCCTTCTTCAACTTCTTATCAATCAAATTGATTACTTGTGATTCCTAATCACGATTTCAACCATCGGATCGGTCAATACTTCTAGTGTGTGTGACCCCATAGGTTCTATTCTGACTGGTAGTGAGATATATTGTGATCTCTATCACTATATCATTGAAAACTCCTTTCAATGGATTGGAACGATTCCAACTCTACTCATTAGGGTTTATCGATCATCGAGATAGTCCCTGTGAGTCCCACCATCCACCAGTGACACCTAGCAGCATGTAGTGGCTACCCAGCAGAATGGAATGATGAACCTCTAGGTGCAGTTAACATGTGATACAGTCCTACTATCGTGGATCCCTACAGGACGGAGGTCATGGACAACTCGTCAAACCCCATCGTCTGTCATATGTCAAGATTTATTCGACTCGAGTTCGATAGTGGAAAACTCTTTCTCCACTTTATATTACTGCCCTGGCCAAGGTCTTAGAACTCAGTCTAACAAATCACATAGGATCTCTCCTCTTCTATCAAGGTCGATAGATTCCTTGTAGGTGCATACCCTACTCCTACAGTGAACTTACTGCAGCCAATCTACACTGCATGGACCCATATGGCTAGAGACCATGTATGTGTGCAGTCAAACTACAATAACCTCACTGTGAGTAGCCGAAGCACCGCAGGTCAAAGGACCAGTCACACTACTGCAACATCAAGCAAGTCACTGACGAGTGGATAGACATCCAAGTGACTTCTTGTATTGGTCACGCTCAGTACCCTTGTTCTCTAACAAGCACCTGCACTATCACTTCAGTGTCCCTACACTGTGGACTCAAGTCTCGTCCATCCAGAAGGAAAGTGATCTGTGCACTGATTGGATCGATCACCGTCCTCGTGATGATCCATTGATCAGGAGCATTTAGAAATTAATCACCAATGATACATGGCTCAAATTCTCAACTCTTGAGAATATGTATCATCATCTTATTAATTCCTTGGACGATTCATAGACACATAAACAATATGAATGAAAAGATGCCTTTTATTTATTCAATAATAAATAGTCAAGTACAAAGTTATGTCCCTAGAATTAATAATGTGTCAGCCAGATTGGCTTCTAGGGCATACATCTAACACCATCATGACCCACCTCAAACCCAAAGTCAATTCCCAACCAATTCTTACCTGCCTTCATATAAAATTTATAAATTTAAAACAAAAAAAAGAGAAATAATGAATATAATAAAATAAATAAAAATAATTTCGGGGAGAATCACTTATTCACTGTTCATATGAACAGTGTCCCGTAAAAACACTGTTCATATGAACAGTGAGAAATAATATAATAATAATAAAAAAATATTAAAACTGTTTCACTGTTTATCTCCTTCCTCCCGTTATCTATCCTTCTCGTGATCCCGCCTCACAGAGCGCCCCCTTGCCCGTTCCAGCCATGCGTCACAGCCGACGCTCCAATCCTCCACGCGGTGCAGCCGGCGACCAGATCCTCCGCCTCTTCATCCGCCTGCATCGCCACCTCCGCACAGCTGCCGTTCCGAGCGTCCGAGACAAGCTACGCATGCTCCCAGTGTATCACGCAATGAACCAGGCCGCCTTCCGTTCACCCAGCTATCTCCCAGATCTCCTCTCATCCCGCGGTGCAGCCGGCGACCAGATCCCCCCCAGCTCCATTCCGCTGATCCCACGGCCCTTCATCCTCTTCGTCCGCGATCTGCCTTCCGGCATCACGCCCTGGAATCAGCTGGCCGTGATCTCTTCTTCCTTCCCGAACGAGCACTTCGGGCAGCTATAAAAGGAGGAGGGTGGCCATCGGTGAGGGGGGCGGAGAGCTCGGTTTGAAGAACGAGGGCAGAGAGCTCGGTTTGAAGAACGGGGGAGAGAGCTTGGTTGAGGGAAAAACAGGGTAGCTCAGACGACCACAAAGGTCTTAGAAGGCAGCAAAACCCGATGGCTAGCATCGATGATCATGGAAGAAAAAGGGCCGAAATAATGCACCCCTGCTTCGGGTGAAATCCCGGCAATTCCCTAGTGCAAATCAAGGAGAATGGCAGCTATAAGACCAAAAGAGAAAGAGAAAGAGACGGACGATGTACCTTGGTCCGGCGAGGTGATCCAACAGCTTCTTCGACGAAGATTCAAGGAAGTGTTTTCCGAAAATAAACTAGGAATCGGCGGCTCCCCTCAAGAGATTGGTGATGGAGTTCCACGGAGGAGGTGGTGAACCTTAAATAGATGACATCCTAGAGTTTTAGATAAACTTGAATTGCCTTAGGATTTTAGGTTTCCGGCGTGATCGGGGAGAAAAAAGATTCTCAAGCGGAGTTTTCCTCCCCGCCACCTCATGTGCAATGCATGCACGAGGCCAACGGGCCCAAGCCTCTTCAGGCCAGTCCATTAGCCCATGAAAACTGGGCTGTCTTAACAGTCTTGTTGTTTATCATGCTCAGGGATAGTCTTTGACTGATGAATGCTGCGCCAAAATTTTGTGTGATATGTTGGTTTCTAACATTTTTCTTTTTATTGAAGGTAGTAAAACGTTGTCTCATCTGTATGTCTTCCGGATCCTGGTGATTGTTTATGCTTGCAGTATAATTTTGTCAGTATAATTAAACAGTACGAGTTTTTTTTTTCTCTCTTTGGAATCTGAAAGTGACTACTGAACATGTAGGATGTGGTGTCTTGCATATTTCCACATGCTAAAGGACAGGCACTCACAAACATTTGTTTGCATACATCTAAATATAAACAAAGGATGTGGCAACTAGTTGTATGATTGAAGGCACTATGACTTCCTTTCTCAGTCCATTCCCTTTCATGGTGATGATGGGTTACTGTCGAAGCTTTTGTTGAGGTCTGTTGGTTACTTGTATGCCCATAAAAAAACAAGCGCAGCACCCAGTCTTCTAGCCTTCTGCTGAAGGTTCCCATGTCGAGTATTTTACCTCGTGATTCCAAACCACGCCCAAGTTATAATGGGCTCATGCTAGGTACTGACGCTTTGTTCTGGGTGTGTTTGATGGTTTCCGCCCTCAGGCATTAAAAACAGCTCTTTTTTATTTTCTTCTCTCTGAGCAGAGATAAGGCTCACTTTGTGGATCTCTTTGTGAGGGCATCCAACATGCCGGCCACATAAACGTAACGAAAGGTATGCCTTCTACCAGCTTTACCACATAAATCTTACCAACTTGTCCACTTTTTATGATGAGAACCTTAGGTGATCAGCTGACAGAGTAGGCATTATGAGAATATGCCTTGGGATCACTATGATGAGTGGAACCATTACCCACTATGAGCATGAAAATTGTACGACAGTGTGTGCTCTGAAATTCATCAACAGTAATCAGCATACAAAACATGTTCAGAATAATCATGTTTGACAACAGCCTGTAGGGTTCACTATAAATAAAGGTTTAATGACCAGAACCATGACCATTGGATGCTCTTCATATTTCATACAAAAGCATTGCCCACTCTGAGACCAGTGTACACATGATTGTGCCATGTGGGTTTGAATCGGAAAGTCCACATTCATCTCTTGCAGTGTTCAAGTAGTGATACTAATGCTACTTGGGTGGGTGCATGATGGAAAGCCTATTGCATGCATACTTTTTTAACGCTTCATGAGGATCCATGCAGGCTTGTATTTAGTTCCACATCAGTTATTCGCTGGGTAGATTTTAAGTACTTATGCAGGATCCAAAAACTCAAATAATACTTTTTGGCTCACAATTTTTGTTAAGGTTCTAAGTTGCTACAAATGATATCAACCAATAATATCCTACAGAAAGCCAATCACACTCGATGAACATGAATATTATTCATTAAAGTGTTTTTACAAGGGATTCCACTAGATGGGTAGTGTTGCACATAGCATGTATGCTAAGGTAGTTGGTGGTTAAAATTTGCTTGTAGGTGTAATAATTCTATGAATTCAGAACATTGATAACAGCAACTTCTTTACATCCTGATGAACTGATTTTGATCTTATTTGCAGCCAGATTGAGCTACTGGCTCGAAGAGAACCTTAGATATGTGATGGTCGAGAGCAGCAGATGGGCAGTGGGCAGCATAGTAGAAACTTTTTGCGACGGTAAGGAACGTTTGCTTGGTTTGGCTGCTGAGACTAGGGGATCTTTGAAGCACGCACTGTGCTAACTCTTGCATTTCTGCTTCTACCGCCTTGTCCTCCTCGGATGTGGCTAAGTTCTTTGGGGTGCCCTGGTCAGATGGGTATGAAATCCTTGTCAGCTTACAACTTACTGAAACAATTATGCAAGACAATGAACAACACTGTTTCCAAATGACACCTCCAACTTTAAGCCCTAGTAAGTATTCCAAATTCAAACATTGATTACCAGATACCAAAAGATAAAGGATTTGTGTGGGCTAATACACCATGTGAGAAACCAAGAATGTTGAGCAGCTGAAGTTAATCTAATGAAGGACCAATCATCCCAAAAGGAAACCAAAAGAGTTGGAGTGAAAGCCTGTTGACATTGGTCCCACCTCAAACATCCCTATTTTGAAAGCTTAGGTAGGTAAGGAGTATGAGCCTATTTACGGTGGATGATTAAATAGACGTGCACCCACTTGCATTATATGTATCATCTTGCTCGATCATCTTCATTAAATGTACATTTGAACTATAAACCCTCTCTAGTTTGCATCACGACCTAGATAAAGGCCTATATTGCAATATGTCTCACCTTATTTGGTCATCTATCGTCAATTAAGCATAAACAATTTAAGTTGAACGAAGCCTTTTAATTTGTAGCATGAGATGATAAAAAAGGGGGGAAAATAGACAATGTATAGGATGGGCAGCTTACAGAAGGCATAACGATGAATCCTACCTGTTGAAGCAGCAAGCGGCGCTGGAGCCGGTGACAGACAGAGGAGGTGAGCCTTGCCAGCCAGTCGAACTCCGAGCGAGCCGTCGCTGCCTCGACCGAACTGGACCGGGCAGCACAAATCTCTATGGTGCGGACCAGCAGCAACCCGGTCTCCTCCCGCACGTGTGTTCCCTCGTCCTTGTGCTTCCACGCCAGCAACCACTCAGCCCACTGCCAGAAGACAACAGACAACAAAAGAAAAAAGAAAAAAAATAGGGAGAAGCTATTGGAAGTCAGATCTTCAATTTTTGGCTCTGATGGCACATACTAAGGTTTTTTTTTTTTTAAGGAAGAAAAAGGAATGCTCACAGCTTCTCTTAGGTGGCGGCCGACGTGGTTTCCTCGATTGGTCGGCAGTGCGTCGGACGCGATGCGATCGAGCAGCTGCAAGAGTACTGGGCCCACCACCTCTTCTCCGCCTCCTAGTCCGCTCCTCTTCCACCCCGACCTGCATCCATTGTAATTGTAATTATACTGGTGTTTGGCACGTGCCATGCACCTAGCTAATAAGAGAAAATAATATGCATAGTTTCAGTCCCCCAGTTCATTTTTCTTGATTTTGTTAGAAACAAAATGTGAAATGGTGCAAGTGAGGAATGTGAGAACAAGCCTGTTTTTATCTTGGTTGTCACTAGAGAAATCCAAAAAAAAAAATGTCACTTCAAGCGGGAAATCCAAGGGAAACCGAACTTCATACATAAGTCGGCCATGCATGAATTGACTATTAAGTATTCTTTTTATCTCCAGTGATGCATGTAAATTATAATTAGAGCTCCTAAGAGATAAAGCCAAGCATGCGAGAGGAATCTTTTTTGTGGTATTTGAGGATATGTCTGTGCTCTTGTTGCTGTCATAGCTCGGGGGCTATGCCCCTTTACCACTGAAACGAGGTACCACGCTTGAAACATGGAACTGTGACGGGTTGGTGACTTCTAAACGGCTTCATTGCAGACGATTTGTACCGAATGGGTCTCTGTTTTCTCTCTCTCTCAAAGCAAATAAAATGTAATTACGTGAAAACGTGGCTCCCATGCTATGCGGGGGTGGGGCCCTAGTGGGCTGCTATGCGGAGGTACGTTTGTTTCTTCCTTCCCTCATCCTTTTTATTTAAGCAAAAAAAAAACACAGCTGCACGACTACCATTATGCCGACGATCAGATAAAAAGCAACAGGAAGCTGCACGTCACATGGCATGTCACTAGGGTGATGGGTGACGCACCTGGTAGGGCTTTGGTCGTTGCGTCCTTCATCGAGGAAGTCGTGGATGAAGGCCTGCCTCATTTCATCTGAACACGACTCGCTGCGGAAGTACGAAGAGATGGCGTTGGCGACGATGGCGGTCCGAGCCCAAGCCAGCCTCTCCGCCGCCCGTTCCGATTCGAATATGCACGCTGCCGCCAGAAAATAGGCCCTGAGCGCGCCGCCCGCTCGCACCCCATGCTTCGCCAGGCCGCTCTCCTCGCACCACCTGAACCCATTCATATATTATCCCCCCGATGACTAATAATTAAATTTCTCGTCCTGTAAATAAAAGGAAGATAAAATTTTACTCACTTCTGAAGGCCTTCCCACTCCCCCTGGTGGAGTGCCTGGCATCGGTTGAAGTCGGACCTGGCAAGCTCCAGATACACATCGTTGTTCACACGCGGCATCCTGCAACCGCCAATCACACGTGTGACCATCAGGTTTCAAGCGGTGATAAGTAGGTAATTCTTTACGTCTCTTTTTTTTTTTTAACCTGTAGAGGGTCTTGCCAATCCAAACGTCATCTGCACCTCCGTAATGCTCGATGTACAACCTCGCCTCTATGCGTGGTAGGCTGGCGTACCAGGGAAAGTCCAGTGCGTACTCCACCTGCGCGAGTTAATGGATTGTGACACCAGTAAGCAACCACACCCGTCTCTTTCTTTCCGAGGAAAATTAATGACACTTCGGATGAGCAGTCAACTTTTATTTGAGAATTGTCATCGCAGATTCGTTGCTCGCCGACCTGCAGATGACTGACCGGTATAGCCCCGTACGGAAATTTTTTTCATCCTTCAAAAATATTTTTAAATAAAATAAAGGTATTTAATAAATTTTTAAAAAATTATTTTTGTTTTCCCAAACAGCGTTTTAGAACGAAATCCATTTTAAAGTTTCTTCCAAAAAATATTTTCAAAAAAAATCAAAAAGCTGTTTTGAGTTATAATATTTTTTGTTTTTAGACCAAAATACCCATAATAAAATATAATAATTACACAAAATATTTTTTTGTATTATTATTATTATATTATACTATAAATATAATATTATATTAAATTATTATGCTATAGTATACAATATTATATTATTATATTATAATAATATTATATTACAATACATTAATATTATACTATATCATATATTTATGTATTAATATATATTATATTTTATTATTCTTTATTGTATAATATTATGTAATATTTTTTATAGTCATTTTGTCATACCAAAAGTACTTTTTTAATTTGTTTACCAAACAAATGTTAAAGTACCACAACACTTTAGAAATTTTGTTACTAAAGAACAAACAGATTTTTATAAAATCTCTACTTCTAAAAGCTCAACTTCCAAAAACTTAGCTTCCTCAAATGGGCCATAGGAGGTAGGTGAGAGATCAAGGTCTCATGTTTTATTTGGAACCCTATTTTAAATAATTAATTTAACATTATTTGTTATGAATTAATATATATATTATGTAGAACAAGATGTAACTTAAGATTAAAAGTATCAAATTATTATTCTAAATTACTTTAACAAAAGTTTGGGATAATCCTAAAAATTTATTTGTGACAATCTCATGCCTGACTTGAAATCGAATGTGCTAGCTTGAGCTCGGCTAGATTGTAAAACAAGCAAGAACTAAGCATAGTGTGGCGCATGTTCAATTTGTTTCCTCTTATTTTATTTTAAAAAAACAACTATTTGCAATGGCTTCAAAGGTAATCTATTGTGGTAGATATCTTAACAACGGGAATTTACATAATGCTTGTTTTCTATCATTTTACTTTAACAATTAGCACATATTGAAAATAGCAACCAAATATTATTTTTACTTAGCCAAAATTGATTTGGTCAAATAGCTTCTTTACTGACCATTATTTGTTGCATATTAGTACAAAAAATTGATCATTATAACAATCTTCCAAAAAATTACACTCTTGGCAGATGTTGAAAAATAATAGCCATCCGAACTATTTCGCCAAAATGAGATCATGACATTATCAAAACCCTCATACATACCAAGAATGTCTAATTAGAAATCCCATCAATCAATCCATTTCATGAGGGCTGAGATGAATATTAGAAGGCACAAAATGAAATTCTACGTACCCAGAGCAAGAAAAATGCAGGAATAGAAATTTCTAGCAAAAAATTCAGCAAGCGAGATTTGTAGGATACCTACCTCACCGGGCAAGTCCTTTGTTATGATCCACTTGTCCAGGAGCTGGTTGGAAGCTTGCTTTTCTCGGAGAAATCTATATGAGAAATCCTTGGCTTGCTCCAATATTTTCTCCCCAGGGAAGGCCACCTGAGATGCCCTGTTGAGGTTGTACATCCCGGTGACTGCTTGGTTCGACTGCCCAGCGAAGCAAAAGAAGCCACCTTCCTTCTCAAAATGCCTGAAAATATCTGCAACGATGGCAAGTGCAAAAAAATAAGTCCCAGACCACACCCATAATCACATTTCATATCTCATTACTTGTAATTAAACTTCTTGTTGTGGCTTCAAAAATTATAACTTGCTGCTCACCAGGAGACACATGGTATCCATGTAGACGGAGGAGGCGGAATCCCATGGCCGTATCATCCACATCATGTACTCTAGAATTCCTCGCCCAACAAATCCCTTCCTCAGTCCAGTATCTGTAATTTAATCAGATGCTTAAAACTCGAAAGATAAGTAAATTCTAATGCTAATTATAATTCGCGTACAGAAAGCTTTTACCTGTAGACATAATCCAGGCATTGTTTGATCTCCGCTTCGAAATACCGAGAGATCCCAAGGCGCTCCAACCGATCGACAGCCCACATATGCTCGAAAAGATCCACAGGGTATACATTGGGTACTTCAGAGCATAATACCACAAGAATTAATTTAGACAAAAAAAAAAAAAATCAAAAACTGTATACATTATTTATGAATCAAATAGTTTTACCTCCTCCGTCGAATCTTTCAACGATTTTCTGAAGATACTTGAGGCACTTCTCGTCGCTTGTCTGCATGAGAGCATAAGCTGTCGAAGCAGGAGAAAATAGGAAGGACCCATCAAGACACTGGAGCGCAAGAAGTTTTTCCCAGTCCAAATCAAGCATTCCTTCCAAGGAATGCAGCAGTGTCGTTGGTAACTTGTGCATCACATCTTTTGGGATCCTGTAGTAAAATGATGTTTTTGTTTTTGTTTCTGATTTTTTTCTTTTTATTGGAGAATACAACGTAGCAATGACAAGTGCACAGGACAGAGAAGTGGAGTGAGAGAACTTTCCATTCCACTACCTTTTCAACTTTAGGTTTCTGCTGGCATGTATATCCGGCAAGGCAGGATCATCATAAGGGAGTTCCAAACCCAAGGCCTTGGCTATCTCTAGGAGAGAAGGGAAGGCGATCTCAAAGCCAATGGGCATCAGCTCTGCTTCTTCCTGAGCCAACCTCCACATATTGTCGCGAAGAAAAGAAATTCCTATCAAAATAATTTCTCTCATCAACTCTCTAGTCATTCAAAGACAGACTAGAATGCGGTGGACTAGTTCTAGAGAGGGATATCAGCATCTAAACCTCTATCACAGATATCAGGGCGAGTATTCCATGATTTTAGCGCGACGACGCAAGCCAGAGTGTTGATTATCCGATCATGAGCCAAGAAAATTGTGTAGTCCCCCCATGAGCCATCAGGCAGCTGGTTTTCGGCGATCCATTGCAGGCTAGATGGGAATTGAGGGTCTCCATTTCCATTTAGGTGCTTCACCAAGGCCACCCATGCTGTGTCATATGCTGAAATGCTTATTTCTCCGTCATCATCCATCGAGCTAAGCATCGTCTTCACTCCATTAATCATCTCCCGCATGTCCTACAGGCAAGAGACCACCATCAAACAAAGTATATCTTGTCACCAAACGTCATCTGATCATGAGTAAACTCAAATAATCTGAGTCCTATAACACATTTGACAACTAGATATGCTATTAGTTTCATGTCTCCTGCATTGGTGGGAGCTGTTGAGTAGAGAAAGGAAAGGAAGAGAGTAGTGCGAGGAATCAATGGCACATCCACTGTAAAGATGGATGGTTTATAATGGATAGAAAATATTGAAGTCGATCGTAGCAATCAATAGATCCTGCCCTCAATTCCTCGCACTTGATTCTCCTTCGAAATATTTTCTGCTTTGTTTAACTGCTCAGAAGTGGTCCGCTCTGTTCAAGCCACTCTAAATGCATGGGATATTATATCACAAGGATGAGTTAATTGGGCATGGAAACAGGCCCTTAATTTTTTCACTAATGCTTGTACTTTAGATTTATAAACATTTACCTCCAGCACTTGGTCCTCATCATTCGATTCAGGAACTTTCTCTCGCCATCTGATGACGGGAACCCCATCTTGGACTAAATTTGCACCATGTTCTGTAAATAAATTTCATCAAAATGAAGAATACCTTTCCATAAAAAAAAATTAAAATTAGTTGTCAAATTTTCTTTGGTGTTATACTAGCTAGTAGCTAAAGGGCTATTTGGATGTCCGGGGATTTGATCATCCTGTAAGGCCCTCCGGTGTCGGTTTCTCATTACAGATAATGCAATAAAAAAAAGGAGTTGGGGAGTTGGGGAAAACCACCCGAACATAGTTCATTTATGATGTTTAAAAACAAGATAGATCACCTCAACAATAGTTTATATTATCTTTGGAAAATGGAATTAATTATAATTAGCTCCTTTTGATTCCTCATTCTGCTATAAGGAATCAAGCATATATCAAAATAAGATCTCCTTTCCAAAGAGCTCAATAGCTGATTGGTTCACACGAAAAAATTTTCCTCGCTAAAATGTTCTTCCCAGGAAGATGATTCATAAAAATATGATGCTGGCAAAAATAATTTTAGCATATTTTGTTGATAATGAAAAAGTGGCACGTTCCAAAATGACTTATGTTTAGTTGAGCATTTATTTTTCTGAATCGGTAGTATGAAATACTTATTATACTCTTAATAAAAGAAAATATCTTATCCATAGATTTTGATGACTTGGGGATACTTTTGGAAAAAAAACGGACCTCAATTCTCAACTGGTGGGAGAAAATAGCTTTTCCATGTCCTCCATAGTTTTTCTTTTCTATAAAATATGAAAATTTTATTCTCATGTGAATGTTACCTTTCTCTCTCTTCTTTGAAAACTTGCACTAAATAAGAGGCATTTTTTCGTTTTCTAATTGACTACACTTTTTTTTTCTTCCCACAAATCAAATTAGTCTTTAAATATTACTTTTTCACTAATAAAAAATAAAAATTATGATTTTTATTTTAGATAAATATTGTATTTTATCTACGAGAACTTATAAATAAAGCTACTTTCAAAAGTTTAGGAGAATATATTAGGATGGCATACCTTTATCATGGTTTCAAATGACAAATTGTAATCTTTATAACAATCATGATAGTTATGGCCACCTCATATTCAATTATTATGATAAATAATATCAAAAAATAAAAATATTATTTTTTTGCTATTTTATGTTATAATAAACCACGATAAATATAAATAACGACCACCATTTTCACTTTACCATCTCCTGAATAAAAATAATTATTTTTTCATAAAATCAAGTTTTTCCTAATACAGTGATTATAAGGTCCAAAAATAAATATTATTTATCTAATTAAAAAATAAAAAAGATATGAGACCATTATTTTTTTCTCCTAGCAGAGTTATAATAACTATTATTTTAATGATTTTTTAATATTACAAAATTTTAAAAGTCGTGTTTTTAACTGCTATGGCGATTTTTTTGGGCCGTTGCGCTTTACACATCCGAAGCGTACAACTAACTTTATATGGGTGCCGTTGCCCGACGAATAGTCAATGTGCCAATCAACCTTGTGGGCCCCCCTTAACATCACTGGGGGCCGCACCGGCGGATCAGGTAAAGCTTGGTTCGCCGTAAATTTTTTTTTCTTTTCGGTTGTTTTTTCGTTTTTTGTTTTTTTTTTTTTTTTTTTTTGATAGAAGAGATTCGGAAGAGCTTCAGCATCAATACCTTGAGTGCTTTGTTTGGACATTGCATGGCACCTCCGGCGGGCAAGACACAGGTTACCATCTGGCCTCCGTACGACAGCTAGATTACACGAACCTGGTACACGAGCACAAACAGCAAATCATCATTCCATCCATTCCTCTTTGACTAGGACCACCAATGTCCCATTTAGAAAGAAGACAACGAGAAAAGGCTGCACGAGGCGTGGGTTACCGCCTTACAGAAGTATTTCCTCCAAAAATAATAAAGATAAATTGTGGGGTAGCAGAATGGATGGCCCGATCTTGTCTGATTAAAACCTTAATATTATGTGTATAAATAAATATTATTTATAATATTTTTTCTATTGCACTTCTTTCCAGAGAAAGGACTAACCTTCTAATAAAGGTTAGGTGGCTTTGCCTCCCTCTTCCTCAAAAAAATAGAGGGAAAGGACTGACCAAAGTTTACAACAACGGGCTTATATATGAGGGCAGAAAGAAGATAAAGAGATGAAGAGCTAAAGTTCTTTTGATCAAATTTCCCTCACTAAATAACTGCATTATTTATAATATTTTCTCCATTACACTTCTTTCGTTTCCATAGGGCCGGATGGTTTTGCCTCCCTCTTCATTTAAAAAACACAGAGAAAGGACTGGCCAAAGTTTACAACAACGGCTTATGAACAAGAGCAGGAAGAAGATAAATAGGTAATGTTTCTTTGATCAAATTTCCCTCACTAAATAACTGCATTATTTAGGGAGGATATCAATTACCCTTGCTTCATGGCACATGATCAGAATATGAAACAACTTGCATCATTTGCCAGAATCGCAAAGCCTACTTTCTTTTGAAAGAGAAAAGAAAATAATAATAATAATAATAATAATAATAATAATAATAATAATAATAATAATAATAATAATAAAGACAACTTAGATCTCGACGCAATCTGTCCATCTAAAACTACTGATAATTACACCATTGCCACTTTTTCAAGAAAGAAAAGTGAGAAATTATCATGGATCCACCAGACGGCGCTTGAAAGAAAAGAGAAGAAAGAGGAAAGAAATTATCATGGATCCATCAGACGGCGCTTGAAAGAGAAGAGAGAGCGAAAAGAGAGACAGGATAAAATAATAAAACAAAAACTTCTGAAAGCCTGCTAAATGCTAATCCATCTAAAACCACTCATGGTTACACCACTGCCGTTGTTCATTAGAAGGGATATAAAATCTAAAACACTGATGGAAATAGGAGGAGGAAAATCTCAAGCACAGTCTGCAGGCAATGATTCCAATAACCATTGCATGGAGCAGAGCGAGAGATTTAGATCATTTGGATGAAATGATGCACCATTGCTTCATGGGTCATTGCTGTCTTCTAGACCCAAACCTAGCTAATTGAGGGGTCAAAGAACATTCCGGCGGTCTCGTAGTCCTCCACTGCTCTTCGAACATCAAAAAATTGAACAAAAAGCGGACGAAACCGAACCAAACTCTAGTTTGATACCTCGACGGAGGAATGAAGAAAGAACAGGAAACCAAGAACAAATAAATGGAGATCCTTTGAGAGCCTGATGGATGGAAGGAAAGGGGGCGTACCGGGAAGAGAAACGGGTAGACGAGGCCGCAGCAGCGCCGACGAGGAGGCCGGTATCCGGGCAGCGGCCGAGAAGAGCATGGCTACGTGGGGGGCGGAAAGGTGGCGTTGGGGGAGTGGCGGTCGGCAATAACTTTATGAGGATGGATAGGAGGGGGATCGATACGCTTCTTGGTATAAGATGGATGGGATTTAAAGGGATAGATGGAAGCCGAAAGAAGTTAAGAGGGGAATATAATGGGAGGGGTGGGGGCCTGGGAGGAATAAGAAGAGGGGTAAGGAGACAAAAAAGAGGTCTCGACGAGATTCCTCGAGCGTCTCTTGGAGAGATATCCTCCCGCATCCTCTCTGTCGTTATAAAACACTTCCCTTCTCGTATAACGCCATCATTTCCCTGGTTTATTTGGAAGTCATTTTGAAGAAAGATTTAGCTAATGATTTTTTTTTTTGGATGAAACTCTTCCTAAAGTGATTGTATTTGATTATAAATAGAAAAACTTACGATAATAGAATGAGAAGAAAAGTAATTACAAAGAATTTAATAACTCAATTAGAATGTTGGAAAGATTTCTTCTTTGTTTCCAACAACTCTGCATCTTCCTTATTAGTTTCCAACGGCTTTATATCTTCCTTATTGATTTTCAAATCTCTACATCTTCAATAGCATTTGATAGATTGGTGGTTTCCTTTCTTGGAGGGAATTGCATGATTGATGATTTGTTTCCAATGGCTCTATATCTTTTTTATTAGTTTCCAACGGCTCTATATCTTCCTTATTGGTATTCAATAATTCGTGGTTTCCTAACACATTTAACCACTTGAGGTTTTTGAACCGAATTTGTTGGAGCATTCATTTTGACTGGTTGCAATAATCTGAAAGCAACAAAAAAAACAAAAGAATGCTATAAAAAATTTGATCTAGAAATAAATGTGATTTGTAATCTCAGATATTTGTTTTTAGGACCAAATGGGATGCATATTTAGTGCGTTTGAAGGGAATGTTGTGTTTAGAGGAGGAGTGTTCTGATTTTCTAGTTGAACAGGTGGCTCAGGACACAAACGTTAGCATGTATGGCATGGTCAAAAGTGTTTTTCCATACATGCCCCAGTTTTGTCTTGGTAGAAAACTGCCTACAGTGACACACCTTCGATCCGGTCATTCTTCAGCACTGCCGGAATCCTCCGTTCTTGGACTTGGAAATTTTCTTGATTCACTGCGCCATGCATCCTCTGGTATTGCTTTAGCATCCAAGGGCAGTGTTGACGGCAAAATGGAGACTTTTCTTTTACTATTTTTAGCCTACAAGGGGAGTGCTGATTCTGAATGATGAAACATTGAAACCTATTTTTTTTCTCTTTTGCGCTACAAAATTTGTACGTTCACTGCGTTATGCATCCTCTGTTCTCGTTGGTGGTATTGACTCTGAATGATGTAGGCTTTTCTTAATACTTCGCTCATTTTAATCGAGGTGTTCACTTCGCTCGCGATATTTTCGATTATCAGATTTCTCTCTTTTCTAAGATATCTGCAATTCCTTGAATTTTTTTGAACCTTTCCTTTGTATTCATGTATTAAAAAGGTTGATGCAATATTTGGGGACCCAAACTCTGTTTGTGATATTTCTGAGATTGCTGCTTGTGCCATCACTTGTGAATGGACTCTCTTTTTTCTTTTATTTATTTATTTATTTATTTTGATTGAGTGTATGGACTCTGTTAACCAACACCAACTGCTCAATTAAAGTGACAATGCGCATTGTTTTGTCAAACCGAGCTTAATTTGTCTTCATCTTCAATTGGGTAGAATCCCCTTGTTTTTTTTTGTTAGGCACTATATTCTTCATTATCTCAACCTCACAGCAAATGTGCCTTATGTGGGTTCCTTTGGACCACGTTTTTTTTTGGTTACCGACTTCATCCGACATCGATCTCGGCTCGGCCTCCTTGAATTTCTTGCAATATCTATCTTAAGTTTCTTTTTCTTTGTTTCTATGTCACCAACAGCTATTTTTTAGGGTTTAGTTTATCTTTGTTTTATTCACTTTGTGCCATTTCATGTCTTAGTAGGTTATATTGCACTGGACTAATGCAAATATCGGTTACTCCAACAAGTGAGAGACACATGCACATTTGCTACCAAATTTTCTTTTTCGTGTTTGATTGTAGAAGTAGCTGCATTCCTCATAATATTTATATCATCTTAGATACACAGCTTGCAGGTCCATGTCCAAATTCAGTTATTGGAAGCCTTCCCAAGCAACCGCGATAATATCTACAACCATATGTGCCGCATGAGCCTTAGTTAAAAATTTTGTTTCACAGAACTCCTATTTGGATGAAATTTGATGACATGCATAGCTTAAGACTGCTTTCCCAAATATCGGAATGTAGATTGTTCTCTCTACTGACATTGCAATTTGCTGGATCATTGAGAAGTGCCTAATTAGTTTATGGGTGGTGTGACCTCATGTTTAGTTGCAGTATAATATGTTGTGGATTTGTTTCTGAATAAATCTGCTAATTTACAAAAGGTCCATTACCCTGATCATCGAGCCTTGCTATTAACAATAAGGCCTTTCAAAAGGAACCTTTTGAAACTTCTGTGATGAGTGTTTGATGCAAAAGCATAAGCCCAATCTTGAGGCGTGCGCGGAGATTGTCCCCTCTCCGATTATGCACTGAATCACATTGGGATCCAAGAGTTTCCAGCATGGAATTACATTGGGTCCAAAAATTCTAACTCCGAATTACATCGGGTCCAAGAATTCTAACTCCGAATTACATCGGGTCCAAGAGTTCCAGCATCGACAGGACTCCTCAAGCAACCAGCCAACTATCCATGTGGAGAGTAGCAAGGGCACCAAGCAGTTGGGCGCCAAAGGACAGCGAGGCAACATTCAACCGCGGGAAGGGCTCTTCAAGCATTCAGCGCCCACTCGACCAAGGATTCTTCAGCGGCCAAAGATAAGCCAAAGAAGGACTCTTCATGCGCGACACCTCAGCAGCTCGATTGCTCAAGGATGCATTATGGGCAATGGCCAAGAGGAGTCCATCTTCAACAGGGAGTCTTTAGCAGCAGGACATGCGTTCAGGCCAACCAGATCCCGCGTTCAGGCCAACCGGATCCCGCGTTCAGGCCAACCGGATCCCATGTCCAGGCAACCGGATCCTGCATCCCGGCCAACCAGGACATGCGTCCCGGATCCCCACTTACCATGATTGGAGGATTTGAAAGATCTCACCGCAAGGGATCCCACTAAGTCTCGACCCCTCGTGCGGCTAACTTAGTAGTAGGATAAGTTTGGAAGTTTGTCAATTGAGTATGAGTCATTTGCTTTCTTAGGAGTCCTTAGTTTATTTAAAGGGTTGTAGAGCCTTTTGTGAGGCATCCATTGTTGAATTGAGAATTTTATTAATTGATTTCTTGAAGCCTTGAGAGCTTTTGTGAGAGGTGAGACGCCTTTCTTCCCCTTGGTGAGATGCCAAGATAGGCTAAAGTTGAGAGGGTGCGACTCCTTCCCTTCTTCATGCCAACCCCTTGAGATTTATGCAGAGTTGAGTCTCTTCTACATCTATCTCATAGTTTGTCAACCCTAAAGGATGAATTTTGATGATTACAAAATACTTGAGATAATGTTGTGTACTAATGATATTGGCTTAATTGTGAAGTTTTATAAGTCAAGAAAAATTAGAAGAAATGAGGCACTGCAAAATCATAAGTTCTTCGCAAACATCTCATTGGACATGTTCTAAAAGAAAATGATCTTAATCTAATCCATGGAGATCAGAGATGAAGTCTATAGTTTTCTGTTTGAAAAATTTGAGTCAACCCCTAAGCAAAAAGGACAAGTTTAAGTTGATTCTGGTATGTTTTACTCAAGCAGCACAGTCAATGAGTCGACCCTTGTGTAGTTCAAATTATACAAAGAACTTTTATCGCCTGAGACAAGTCTGAAGAGTCGATCCTTGTTCAAAATGAATCGACCTCCGAAATTGAAGAGTCGACCCTT
Organism: Phoenix dactylifera; assembly: GCF_051530095.1. Classification (NCBI taxonomy): domain Eukaryota; kingdom Viridiplantae; phylum Streptophyta; class Magnoliopsida; order Arecales; family Arecaceae; genus Phoenix; species Phoenix dactylifera. Next base: position 11,968,148 of record NC_143192.1, read on the forward strand.
GTGTTTGAAGAGTCAACCCTTGCTCAATCTCAGCGTCAGCCGAAATACTATAGTATGAGTCGATCCTTGTGTTTAAAGAGTCGACCATCTGAAAATATCACAGCATGAGCCTTCTCAACATCTTGAAGTGCCGATCCAGAATGAACATGAGTCGACCCCTAATTTATATGAGTTGACCCTTGTACTGCAAGGACCACAACGGGAAGTTTTGAACGACTTTTGTCTTCTTCTGTAATAGAAAAAGATTCTCATCAGAATGGAAAGAAAGAAATTCAAATTCCGCCGAAGAAGTTGTCTATAAATATGAGGGAACTTCAGAAGGAAAACATCAAGAAAAGAAAAAAAATTTCATTGAAAACAGAAAGATTTCCACTGAGAAAAAGAGAACAAAAAGCTTAACAGTTCATCATCCTCACCGGCACTCATCCGAAAACTTACTCCTGTGAGAAAATCAGTCGAAGTTTCACACTGAATCGAGAAGAGCTGCTGCTCAAGCATTGGGACATTCTTCCACAGTTAACTTCTTCATCAGCTTCAGCTTTATTTTTATTGATTCATTCTAAATATTCTGAAGCTTTAAGTTTTTCAGTTACAGCTTTTATTTATTTGGATTAACTGTTGCTGGAATAGTTTCATTCATTTGAAACTTGTAAAGGCTCTTCCAAGCCTTGATTGGAAGTTGCTGAATCGGAAGTATTCAGTAAAGAAAAAAGTTTTTGGTTGGTTTGTTTGAAAACCAACTGGGTTGTTTGTGAGCCCGGAAAAACACACGGTGTAAAGTTTTTGGTTGGTTTATCTGAAAACCAACTGCGTTGTTTGTGATCCCGAAAAATAAAAGATTTTCGGTTGGTTGCCTGGAAAAACTAACTGAGTTTTTGATTGTGAGCCCGAAAAATAATCAGACTGTAATCTGCTGGGTTATAGTGAAATCTCAAGCTAGGCTTGAGCAGTGGATGTAGGTGCTGGGAGCGCACCAAACCACTATAAATCTTGGTGTTTGCGTTTGTGGTTTTCTCTCTTCCTCCACTGCATATTACTGATTGCTTTCCTCTTCTTATTCACTGATTCATTTGTGCAATTTTATTTCCACTTCTAAATTTGCAAGTTATAGAAAGATAACAATAACTCACACTCTTCATTTTTTTTTTTAAAAGACCCAATTCACCCCCCTCCTGGGCTGCACCTCTGGGCAACAAGTGGTATCAGAGCCTGGTACTCACAGTAATATTTTGATCTAACAATCAAAAGTTAAAGATCATGGCAGCCACCATGGGATCCTCTATTGACGAAGGGCAATCTACCAACAGACCACCTCTTTTCAATGGCACAAACTTTACTTATTGGAAAGCTTGTATGCGTATTTTTATTCAAGCACTTGACTATGATTTATGGACTGTTATTGTCAATGAACCTCACACGCCAACTAAGATTGTAGATGGCATCACCTTATTCAAACTTGAGATTGAATGGGATGACCATGATAAAAAAATGGCTCAGCTAAATGCAAAAGCTATGAATGTTCTTTACTGTTCTTTAGATGCAAATGGATTTAATCGTATATCTATTTGCATGACTGCTAAAGAAATTTGGGATAGGCTGGAAGTTACACATGAAGGCACTAACCAGGTCAAAGAATCTAAAATCAGTATGCTAGTGCATAAGTATGAATTATTTAGAATGAAAAATAGTGAATCTATAACTGAAATATTTACTAGATTCACTGATATTATAAACGTCTTGAAATACCTTGGTAGATCTTATTCTAACAGCGATCTTGTTCGAAAAATTCCTAGGTCTCTTCCTAGAGCTAGGGAAGAAAAGGTCACTGCCATTCAAGAAGCCAAAGATCTCATCTCACTCTCACTGGAAGAACTGCTGGGTTCCTTAATGACTCATGAGCTTTCAATGAAACAAAACCTTGAGGAGGACGAACCCAAGAAATGCAGAACCATTGCTCTTAAGTCCACACTACATGAAGATGAGAGCAAGGAGTCTGAATCTGACAACAGTGAGGAAATGGCCTTGATTACAAGAAGGTTCAGAAAATTCTTCAGAAGAAATAGAGAAAATTTCAAGAAAAGGCCTGTAATCAAGGGGGAGCAAAGCAAAAAAAATAACCATAAGGAGCAAAAAGTCTGGACACTTTAGAACAGACTGTTCTCTATTAAAAAAGGCTCTAAAAAGGTTAAGGAAGACAACTATACTGGCTACTTGGAGTGACAGTGATGAATCCAGCTCTGGAGAAGAAGAATAGCAAAAAGAAGCTGCAAATCTGTATCTAATGGCACACGAAAGTGAGGTATATTTAAATACTGAATATGATTTCACTTTTGATGAACTTCAAGATGCTTTTTCTGAGCTTATGATTGAATATTAAAAACTTAGTTTACAGAATAAGAAGCTAAAGATTAAAAACCAATCGTTGGAAAAAGAAAATGCTCCGCTTCTGAATAATAAGAAGGAACTGCATGAAAAAAAAATCAGGAGTTAGCTAAAGAAGTTGAAAAACTGAAACTTATAGTAGATAAATTCATTCTAAGCTCTGAGAAATTAAATCTAATTCTAGAAAGTCAGAAAGCTGTCTATGATAAAGCTGGTTTAGGATATAATCCTTGGAGAAAACAGAAATCATTGAAAAATATATTTGTGAAGCCAACTTATGTTCAACCGAAATCTACATTGTTTAAGTTAGATAAACAGAAACAAGAATAAATCCTAAAAGCCAAAAACTTGTAAGCAATGTTTCAATTAAGAAAATATGGGTTCTAAAGGGAACCATCATTGCTAATATCCAAGGATCCAAGAAAGCTTGGGTACCAAAGATAAAGAATTAAATTTCTGTTTTGCAGGTGTGTCTAGCATCCCAAGCATCAAACAGAAAATAATATTTGGACAATGGGTGCTCTAGACACATGACAGGGGATGAATCTCAATTCATGTCCCTCAAAAAGAAAGATGAGGAATGGTTACCTTTGGTGATAATAGAAAAGGCAAAATCATTGGTATTGGTAACATTCGGATTACTCCAACTACTTTTATTGAAAATATTTTATTGGTAAATGGATTAAAACATAATTTGCTAAGCATTAGTCAAGTCTGTGATAAAGGATATATTATGACTTTTGAATTATCTATGTGCCTAGTTTCAAGTACTAATAACAGTGGTGTATTTACTGGACATAGACATAGAAATGTGTATTTGGTTGAGTTAGATCAATTACTCATAAAAAATATGGACTATTTGGTAGCTATGAAAACCAAAAACAGTGAAGCTAGCTGGTTATGGCATCGAAAATTAGCTCATGCAAGCATGGACTTAATTTCAAAACTTATTTAAAAAGAACTTGTTTTCGGTTTGCCAAAATTATCATTTGAAAAGGATAAAATCTGCTCTGCATGTCAACTAGGGAAACAGACCAAAACTTCTTTCAAATCTAAAATTATTGTCTCCACAACTAGACCCTTAGAGCTTCTGCATATGGACTTATTTGGACCAACTAGGACTGGAAGCCTAGGTGGAAAACTTTATGGCTTTGTTATTGTGGATGATTTTTCTAGATATAATGGGTTTTATTTTTGGCACACAAAAGTGAAGCATTTTCAGCTTTTACTAAACTGTATAAAAAAATTTCAAATGAACATGGACTGCAGACCATCAAGATTAGAAGTGATCATGGAACTGAATTTGAAAATCATGACTTTGAAAATTTCTGCACTGAGAATGATATTGATCATAACTTTTCTGCACCAAGAACACCACAACAAAATGGTGTTGTAGAGAGAAAGAATAGAACTCTTACTGAAATGGCTAGAACAATGTTATGTGAAAGTGACTTACCTAAGTATTTTTGGGCTGAAGCCATAAATACAGCTTGTCATATTCTTAATAGAGTTACTATTAGGTCAATTCTAAAGAAAACTCCTTATGAACTTTTGAAAAATAAGAAACCAAATCTTTCATACTTTCATATTTTTGGTTGCATTTGTTTTGTTCTAAATAATGGTAAGGACAGCTTAGAAAAATTTGATTCAAAATCAGATGAAGCTATTTTTCTTGAATATTCTTCATCAAGCAAAGCATATAGAATATTTAACAAGAGAATTCTAGTCGTAGAAGAGTCAATACATGTTATCTTTGATGAATCTAATGACCCTTCTTCAAGAAAGAATGTAGATCTCGATGATGATGCAGAAGAACTTGATAAGCAAGTCAAAGAATTAACCCTAAAGGATGTTTCTGCATCTGAAAATTTAGAGCATGATGATAATCAAGGAGAAGAAGATCAAATGCTTAAAGGTAAAGCTAGTCTACCAAAAGATGGAGGTATGCATATAGTCATCCTAGAGACTTAATAATTGGTGATCCTTCTCAAGGCATTAGAACTAGATCTTCTATTAGAGATGTTTGTAATCACCTTGCATTTGTTTCTCAAATTAAACCAAAATCTTTTGAAGAGGCTGAAAATGATAACAATTGGTTAACGACAATACAAGAAGAACTAAATCAATTTGAAAGAAACAATGTTTGGAATTTGGTTAGAAGGTCTGAAAATATTTCTGTAAATGGAACAAAATGGATTTTCAGAAATAGATTAAATGAAGATGGAATTATAATTAGAAATAAGGCTAGATTAGTTGCAAAAGAATATAATTAAGAAGAAGGAATTGATTTTGATGAAACTTTTGCACCTATAGCTAGACTTGAAACTATTAGGCTATTACTTGCATTTGCATGCTTCATGAATTTTAAATTATTTCAGATGGATATCAAAAGTGCATTTCTAAATAGTTTCATAACTAAAGAAGTTTATGTAGAACAGCCATCTCGATTTAAAAATCATAAACTTCAAGATAATGTTTTTAAATTGAACAAAGCACTTTATGGTTTGAAGCAAGCTCCTAGAGCTTGGTATGATAGATTAAGCAATTTTTTAAAAAAGAGTAATTTTTCAAGAGGAAATATTGATAAAACTCTGTTTATTAAAAAGAAAAATACTGATATTCTGATTATTCAAACATATGTTGATGATATCATATTTGGTGCTACAAATAAAAGTTTATGTGAAGAATTTGCTAAGCTCATGCAAAGTGAGTTCGAGATGAGTTTGATGGGTGAACTCAACTTCTTTTTTGGACTCCAAATCAAGCAAACAAGAGATGGAATCTTCATCTGCCAAAGCAAATACACCAAGAAAATCTTAAAGAAGTTTGGTATAGAAGATTCAAAATCAATAGGTACTCCTATGAGCTTCTCTTGTAAATTAGAAAAAGATGAGCATGGTAAATCCTTTAATTCAAAGATGTATAGAGGAATGATTGGATCTTTACTTTATCTTACAGCAAGTAGATCTAATATAATGCATAGTGTTTGTATGTGTGCAAGATATCAATTAAATCCTAAAGAATCATACTTAATTGCTGTTAAAAGGATATTAAGATATTTGAAAGGAACACAACACTTAGGTTTATGGTATTCTAAGACATCTACAATTGACTTGATTGGATATTCAGATGCTGATTTTGCTGGTTGTAGATTAGACAGAAAAAGTACAAGTGGAACTTGTCAATTTCTTGGAACAAACTTAATTTTTTAGTTTAGCAAAAAACAAAATTCCGTAGCACTATCTACAGCTAAAGCTAATATATTGCTGCAGAAAGTTGCTGTGCCCAAATCCTATGGATTAAACAACAACTTGAGGACTATGGCATAAAACAAAATAAAATTTCTATAAGGTGTGACAACACTAGTGCCATAAATTTGACTAAAAATTTTATACAACACTCAACATCTAAACATATAAAAATCAGACATCATTTCATAAGAGATCATGCTCAAAATGGGGATATAAAAATGGATTTTATAAATACTAATAAACAAATTGCAAATATATTCACCAAACCTCTAAATGAAGATGTTGGTGCTGTGCGGAAGCGTGTGGATCCCTGATATCTGCTAACTTAGGGCGTCCCCCAGGACGTCAGGCTGCGTGGAGAAAGAAGAAAGAAGAGATGAAGAACCACAATAACAAACTAGAGTTTTCGTGGAGAAGAAGAGGAAGAGAAGAGAGAACGTGGGAAAATGTTTTCTGGTGGCTCTTATTTCTCCAAAAAATAATACAAGTGATAATCCTAAAACTGATTATATCAAGCCTTTATATAGGCTCTCAATTTTAGTCTAATCCCAAGCCAACTCAATCTCCTCCTAAGCCACATTAGAAAGCACTCAACCCAAGTCCATGACTTACATGCTCTCTCCTCTTGAGTCTAAATCTAGCCCAAGAATGACTTAGACCCTTAGGAACATAAATCATGAAATTCCTAAGCCAGTCAAAGACCAAAAATTTCCATCATTGACTGAATGGCACGCCTGGCACGGTGTTGGAGTCGACCCCAGCAGATTAGGGGTCGACCCCTCACAGACAGGAGTCGACCCCTCCTTCAGCCCTTCCTGAGATGACAGAAAACAGCTCTCTGTCATCTCCATGTGACTTTCTGGGGTCGACCCTTACTGCACTGGGGTCGACCCCTGACTGTTAGGGGTCGACCCCACCTGAGACCGACAGAGAAGTGCTCTCTGTCGTCTTCCTATGACTTCTTGGGGTCGACCCTTCTTTCACTGGGGTCGACTCTAACTCTTTATGGGTCGACCCCAGCTTTCCATGAGTCAACCCCAGCCTTGCAGAAATTGAATTTTGAGCTGGTTTTTCTTTGGATGCGCCACACATAAGCCTACAATATCCACCTTGGCGCTCCAAAGCCTCTGCAAGCTTCTCCTGATCCATCAATCCCATCAGCGTCACACACCTGAGGAAGCCATCCCTTGGAAGAGTCTTGGTCAGTGCATCTGTCAGGTTCTCCTTCGTATGAACTTTGGCTAGCTCCACTTCATGTTCTTCCACCAACTCCTTAATCCTGTGGTACCTGATGTCAATATATTTGGTCCTCGCATGATAGACCGAGTTCTGAACCAAACATAATGCACTCTGACTATCACAATGCACCTGACAGCCTCCTGTGCAAATTCCATTTCCAATGCCAATTCTTTCAACCATAGAGCTTCCTTGGCAGCTTCTGTGATGCCAATATACTCCGCTTCCATTGTAGACAATGTCGTGATTGGTTCTCCTTGGTCATGTTGGAATTCTTCTCCTTGCTACCCACCTGTCCATAGCAAATACCAACTCCAACTGTGCCCACCAAGTATCTGAAAACACCTTTCAGTGCTCTCCAATGCTCCTTGTCAGGGTTAGCCATGAACCTGCTAACTTGGCTAACTGCATGTGCAAGATCTGGTCTACAACAAACCATGGCATACATCAAACTCCCAACTCCTGAAGCATATGGAATGCTCTTCATCTCCTCAGTTTCCACCTCAGTCTGTGGTGACATTGTCTTTGAAAGACTAACATGACCGGCTATTGGTAATGCCGTCGGTTTCGCTTCATCCATGACATATCTTCGCAATACCTTTCTGATGTAACCTCCTTGAGATAAATGCAGCACCTTCTTGGTTCTATCCCTGAGAATCTCCATGCCTAGAATCTTCGTGGCTGGACCCAAATCCTTCATCTCAAATTTTTGAGATAAGGCTACCTTCAAGTCTTCCACAATTCCTCTACTCTTGCAAGCAATCAGCATATCATCTGCATACAAGAGTAGATATAATCTAGACTCATCCTCAAGAGTCTTCACATAGACACAAGGGTCATACTCACATCTGGTCATGCCAATACTCCTCACGTATGTGTCGAACCGCAAGTACCATTTTCTTGATGATTGCTTCAACCCATAGAGTGATCTCTGCAGCAAACAAACCTTTCCTTCTGATCCTGGCTCACCAAACCCCTTGGGCTGCTCCATATAAATCTTCTCCTCCAAATTTCTATGGAGGAAGGCTGTTTTAACATCCATTTGCTCGAACTCCAAATCCTGGATGGCAACAATGCTCAACAGCATTCGAATAGAAGTATATCGAACAACTGGAGAGAATACTTTATTATAATCAATACCCTCCTTCTGGGAGTATCCCTTAGCCACTAACCTGGCCTTGTATCTGATGCCTTCTCTATCTGAAAGTCCTTCCTTGCATTAGAACACCGACTTGCATCCAATGGGCTTCTTTCCACTTGGCAACTGCACCAACCGCCAAGTCTGATTTTTCTGGAGAGACTGCATCTTCTCTGCCATAGCTTGGACCCACCTATTGCTATCCTGGCGTGCCAATGCCTCCTAATAGGTGTCCGGATCTCCATTCATAGCAACCAATGCATAAGATATGGTTTCGCGAAAATCATACCTCTCCGACTGCCTCACAATCTGCTTAGGCTTGTGCAGTGCGACTCTGATGCTTCTGCTGGGATCTTGTTCCTTCCTTTGCACATCTCGTCTCCGAGTTAGCATCTCGCTTCTCTCCACATGTGGAAGCACCTCTGACTGGTACTTCACATGAATTTCATGTCCTTCTGGTGCACCTGCAAAAGGTAAAACTGAATAAGAAGTTAGCTGTCCAACCTCGTCCGATTGGTTCTCCCCCCGCTCTTCTTCCACCATTTGGATCTTTAGGACTGAATTCTCATCAAAGACCACATCCCTACTGATAGTAGTCTTCTTCTCCAAGGGATCCCATAGCCGATAACCTTTGACTCCACGTGGATATCCTATGAACACCATCTTTCGTGACTTGGCATCCAACTTGCTCTGCTCACTGGGATCAATGTGCACAAATGACGTGCACCCAAATACTCTGAGATGGCCAACCTCCACCTTCTTTTCAGACCATAGCTCCTCTGGAATCCTCCCATCTAGCTTTGTATGAGGAGATCGATTCACCAAGTAGCAGGCTGTGTCTAGTGTATCGACCCAAAACACCTTGGGAAGCCATGCCTGCAATCTCATACATCTAGCTTTCTTCATGAGAGTCCTATTCATCCTTTCGGCCATCCCATTCTGTTGAGGAGTCTTCCTCACTGAAAATTGCCTCTTGATCCCACAATCTTCGCAAAATTTTAGAAACTCCTTACTTGTGAATTCGCCACCATTATCGGACCGCACACACTTCACGCAGCATTCCTTCTCTTTCTCTACCTCTGCCCTCCAGGCTTTGAACTTAGAGAAGATCTCTGAGTTTTTCCTCAAGAAGTACACCCAAACTCTTTTTAAAAAACCATCAATAAGGGTTAGAAAATACCTTGCCCCATTTTTGGCTGTGATCGGGGCCGGTCCCCAAATATCCGTGTGCACTAGCTCCAGGGGACCACCGTTGCGTGTAGTACTGGTAGCAAACTTCACTCTGTGTTGCTTTCCCAACTGGCAAGGCTCACACACCTTTGGAACTCCTCCATCCAGATCTGATATTAGTCCATCTTTGCTCAGCTTCTTCATACCATGATCTCCCATGTGGCCTAAGCAGTAATGCCACAAACGATATGCTTCCTGCTAGCCCTGTGCCACTGCTGCTGTTTCGGATCCCCCACACACCATAGATCCTTCCATCGTGTACAAATTATTCTCCAACCTCCTCCCCTTCATCACAACTATGGCTCCTGTGGATATATTCAAAATACCACTCCTGGAACGGCAACTAAAGCTGTAACCGTTCTTCTCCAAGTAGCCAAGTGACACTAGATTCTTTTTCAGATCCGGTATGTGCTTTACCCGTACCATCCCATCAAACATCCTCACCTTGATGGTCCCAATGCCGGCCACCTTGCAAGGATGATCATCTCCTAATGTCACACTTCCCTCATCGATTTTGGTGTATGTAGCAAACCAAGACCGATTTGGTGTGTAGTGATGAGAGCAGGCTGAATCCATTGTCCAGATATCCGTGTTGTTCCTGTGATCATCCGAAACTACCAAAAGGTCATCCTCCACCTTGAGATCAGCCACGACACTGATTGAATCCTTGCCATTCTTCTCACCCTGAAGTTTCTTTCAAAGTGAACAATTCCGCTTCAAGTGTCCTGCTTCATTGCACTTGTAGCATCTGAACTCTTTCTTGCCTTTCTTGGACTTTGATTGTCCCCTTTGCTTGCTCTGTTCCCTCCCTCTCCCAGGCCTCTCTCCGACAGTAAGACCTTCCTGAGGAAATCCATCCTTTGTCAATCTTTCTCTTTACTCATTGGACCTTAGCACAGAAATTATGTCTTCAAAATTCAGCGTCTCCTTCCCATACAGCAAAGTGGTAACCAAAAGATCATAAGAACCTGGCAGTGAGCAAAGCAAGAGTAGAGATCTATCCTCCTCTTCCATCTTCACCCCAAGGGTCTGCAAGTCATTGCAAACCTGGTCAAACCTCTGAATATGAAGAACAATATCTCCACCTTCATGCATCCGAAGGCTGTACAATTGTTTCTTCAACATCAACTTGTTGCACATATTCTTCCCCATATACATGGTATGCAACTTTGTCCATAATCCCTTGGGTGTCTTCTCCTCTAGGATACTGTACAAGGCTGAATCCACCAAGCTGTTAGATGTATGCCCTAGAAGCCAATCTGGCGGACACATTATTAATTCTAGGACATAAATTTGTACTTGACTTTATTATTATTGAATAATAAATGGGCATCTTTTTCATTCATATTGTTTATGTGTCTATGAATCGTCCAAAGAATTAATAAGATGATGATACATATTCTCAAGAGTTGAGAATTTGAGCCATGTATCATTGGTGATTAATTTCTAAATGCTCCTGATCAATGGATCATCACGAGGACGGTGACCGATCCGATCAATGCACAGATCACTTTTCTTCTGGATGGACGAGACTCGAGTCCACAGTGTAGGGACACTGAAGTGAGAGTGCAGGTGCTTGTTAGAGAACAAGGATACTGAGCGTGACCAAGACAAGAAGTCACTTGGATGTCTATCCACTCGTCAGTGACTTACTTGATGTTGCAGTAGTGTGACTGGTCCTTTGACCTGCGGTGCTTCGGCTACTCACAGTAAGGTTATTGTAGTTTGACTACACGTATACATGGTCTCTAGCCATATGGGTCCTTGTAGTGTAGATTGGCTGCAGTAAGTTCACTGTAGGAGTAGAGTATGCACTTACATGGAATCTATCGACCTTGATAGAAGAGGAGTAATCCTATGTGATTTGTTAGACTGAGTTCTAAGACCTTGGCCAGGGCAAAAATATAAAGTGGAGAAAGAGTTTTTCACTATCGAACTCAAGTCAAATAAATCTAGACATATGACAGACGACGGGGTTTGACGAGTTATCCATGACCTCCGGTCTGTAGGGATCTACGATAGAGGGACTGTATCATACGATTGCTGCACCTAGAGGTTCATCATTCTATTCTGCTGGGTGGCCACTACATACTGCTAGGTGTCACTGGTGGATGGTGAGACTCACAAGGATCATCTCGATGGTCGATAATCCCTGGTGAGTTGAGTTGAAATTGTTTCAACCCATTGAAAGAAGTTTTCAATGATATTGTGATAGAGATCACAATATATCTCACTACCAGTCAGAATGGAACCTATGGGGTCACACACATTAGAGGTATTGACCGATCCAATGGTTGAATGTGATTAGGAATCACAAATAATCAATTAGATTGATAAATGAAAACCCGCTAAGAGTTAGTGGCTAGAAGAAGGAACAATTGCAATCGAATTGCAATTAATTTAATTAATTGGATTTAATTAATTGGACTTGATCATGAGTCCTACTTGGAGTGGGAATCATGGAGTCCTAATTGGATTAGAATTTCAAATTAAATTAGAATCCTATTTGGAATAGGATTTCTAAAGTCCAAATTGTCTTAGGGCTGAAAATTGAACAAGTCCTGATTAGATTAGGATTTTCTTAAGTCCTAATTAATTTTAATTTTAATCTAATTAATTTTATGACTCCTAATTGGATTAGGATTGAAGAGTTCAATAGAGTCATGGCTCAATTAAATTCTAATTGGATTAGGAATTGGAGGAAATTGAAATGGGTTCATAAAAATCCTATTTTGACTAGGATTGGACTCATGCAATGGACCCAAATTAAAACCCCCTTTAATTTATTTAAATAGCAGATTTAAATGAACTTGAGGGAGGGGCCCACGCCCCTCCCCTTGGGGTGTGCGTGGGAGAAAGAGGAGGGGCGCACGCCCCTCCTTGTTAGCCAAAAGAAGAGATAAAGATGAGTTCCTAAAAAATAGGAACTCATCCTTATCTCTTAACTAATTAAATGGGAGCATGGAATTTCGGCCAAAAGAATGTTTTTCTCCTCATTCCAGCCGTGAGCACCCTCCTCATCTTCCTCCTTTGAGCCACAATCAAGAGAAGAAAAAGAAAAGCTTGGGACGCCCTCTTCCTTCTTCATCTTGGTTCCAAAAAGGAAGAAAAAGAGAAAGGCTGCGAGTCTTGTTTTCTTCTTCCTAAATCCATCCTTCTTCTTCTTCCTCTCAAGCCAATTAAAGGTTGATTCAAAGGAGAGGACTTCAGCCATCCATAGCCATCTCTGCAAGGGAGCTAGCACCCCGGTGAGATCCAAAGGCTTCGATCGAGTCAGTACTTCGTGTGGATACCTGTAGAGGCCGGACGCGTGTGCGGCTTCCATTGAGCCTTGATCAAATACCACGTAAATCAGATTTGCGGAGACCATCTACCCGCACAAGGTGAAGATCTGATCTTCTTAATGATTTTAAAATGGTTTAAAATAATTTAATTCTAATCTATCTACAAACGAAAGGTTTTAAAACACGTTCATGCGATGAACGGATCCCGCATATGTTTTTCCGCTGCAATCTGAAAATTATTTCGAATTTTCATGGCATATGTGGGATGCTAACAGTGGTATCAGAGCCATGGTTATGTAGATTAAGATTAGAATTAAATTTTTCAAGGCATTTTAGATCTGAAATTTAAAGGATTAGGCTTGCTGAAATTTATGTATGCAGAATTTTCAGCTTGCTGATTTTTCTGCATAATAATTTTTAGATGCTTAGATTAATGATTCTAAAGCTTTGATAATGTGATTACAAATATTTAGAGTCAAATCTAGCATGATCAGCAAGTCATGAGATGGAATAATCAATTAAATTACAGATCTGAAAATAATTTTTTATGCATGTGATGCGTATGGTGATGATCATGGATGGACCCTTTGAATGTGCTGAAATGTTCTGCGATGTTCTGTGATGTTCTGTGATGCATGTAATTTTAATTTTCAGATGCCTGCGTGCATCTTAAATTTATGTATTAGCGACCTGCGTGTCTCAATAAAAAGGGTTGTAATTTTATTTTTATTTTTATTTAATTTTTAATGCAATCTGGGATGTAATCTGTGATGTGTGTTGCACGTCGATGGTTGATCGATATGTACATCAGCAAGCTCAACATGCGCGGATCAAGATCAAGGGTTGATTGAAGAATGGATCAAGGAGTTGATCACAATTGGACCTAGAGGATCAAGATCGAGTCAAGAGTTGAAGACGATCAAACCAATTGACGTGCATGTGCTTGTAAAATGACCCCATCCTGGATCCATGATCATCACCATTTAATTTTATTTTTGATAAATGCCTGGATGTTTAATGCTTATGATTATGCGGGTAGACTTATATTTGCATGAGATGTGAATACGCGATCGAGTGAGACCTAAATCGAAACCTCCCTAATCAGTCGAGGGTGAACCAACATGAGTTAGTCTTATTAGATTAATTGATCTAATTGGTGTCTAGGCAAGCCTATAAGGTGGTTACTTAATTAGGACCTTACTCTCTGAGTAAGGGGAGCCTCCCACCTGCTTACCTGGCCAATTGTTCGATTACCTCTTATGAAGAACTCAAGTTGCAAACACTAAGACTTGATTATGCAATATTAAGTCCATAGGTCTTCCACCGTAGTAGAGTTGCTAAGGTCTTTCCGGCGTTGATTTGTCTCGGCTGGACACAGTGGGCAAGTTGCATCGGGGGACTGGACCTCTCTATTAGACATGAGATGTTGTGGGGTAAAGGTGGGGTTGGGCACCAATAACTGTTAGGTGAGGACCCAATGACGACTTTATTTCCGCGGTTATACGGTGGGTCTGACTTAACTAAGTAATGGGATCAATAACTGTTAGGTGAGGTCTTCATCACTTAGAGACCAAGTACCACTGCAATATGCTTGAGAAGCATTGTACAAGAGTTGTACACTCACCCATTTATATGTCACCAATAACTGTTAGGTGAGGCGGCATGTAAATCGGTGAGACCGCAGTACCCACTAGAAATCCTAGTCGCGTAGGGTTTTCGTTTCTCCATCAGGGGAGTATGAGGGATTCGAGAAAATAGTGGGAGCATATTTGTTTTAAAAGTCCCTAGAACAAATTAAGTTCAAGTACAAAGTCTAACTAGAATCTTTACTCTCTACAGATCACAATGTCAGCTTCAAACCCTTTGACCCGAATCCTTGAGACCAACAGACTGACCGGAACCAACTATAAAGACTGGCTTAGGAACCTGAAAATTGTTCTGAATTGTGAGAAAATAGGGTATGTGCTCGAGAATGATATCCCTAGGCTACCAGCACGTCCTACTGATGATCAGCGTGAGACGCATCAGAAGTGGACTGATGACGACATTAGGGTCAAGTGCTACATCATGGCATCCATGACTAACGAACTTTAATGCCAGCATGAGAACATAAAGACTGCTAGGAAAATACTGGCTCATCTGCAAGAGTTGTATAGTGAGCAGAGCCGCACTGCACGCTTTGAAGTGTCCAAGAGGCTCTTCAAGGCAAAGATGCGTGAGGGGCAGTCTGTCCACGATCACTGTTTGACTATGATCAAGGACCTCGAGGAACTTGAGAAGCTCGGTATGTCCATGCATAAGGAACTGCAGATAGATCTGATCCTGCAATCCCTTCCTGATTCATTTGGCCAGTTTATAGTAAACTACCATATGAATAAAATTGAATGCACAAAGACCGAATTGTTGAATATGTTGGTAACTGCTGAAGGGGCCTTGAAAGGTTCAAGGGGCTCTGTTCTGGCTGCTGAGCTGACTTTTGGTTCCAAGAGAAAGTCTACTTGGAAGAAAAAGAAGCCTGCAAAGAAGCACAAGAAAGACAAAAAGCCTAAGAAGGAAGTTCACAAGAAAAGGGCTAATGACAAGGGAAAATGTTTCCACTGCAACGTCGACGGCTACTGGAAAAGGAACTGCCCTTCATACCTCGAGAGCCTGAAGAACAAAAAGGCAGACACACCTTCTGAAGGTATGTTAGATTTGCTCGTAATTGAAACTAATCTTATGGTTTCTTCTACTTCTAGTTGGGTTATAGATTCTGGTTCTAGTGCTCATTTATGCACTACTATGCAGGGTCTAAAGGAAAGTAGGAGGCTGGCGGAAGGTGCAGTGACCCTTCGGGTTGGCAACGGGGCAAGAGTTGCTGCTGTAGCTGTGGGCACCTACCCTCTGTGATTACCGTCTGGATTTAGTTTATTGCTTAGAGACTGTTATTATGTCCCTGCTGCTAGCAGGAATTTGATTTCTGTTTCGTGTTTAGCACAGGATGGTCATGTTTTGACCTTTGACAAAGACTGCTGTTCTATTTATTTCAGAAATAAATTAGTTGCACGTGGTTTCATGATTGATAGTCTCTATCACTTGCATATTGATGTGTCTGTGAATGTGTCTGAGCAAGTAGTGAGTGCCATAGGATCTAAAAGATCCAGAGATGAGATAAACCAGAAGTATTTGTGGCACCTCAGGCTTGGCCATATTGGAGAGGACAGAATGAACAAAATGGAGAAAGATGGGCTTCTTGGCCCATTGACTTCCGAGTCATATCCAGTTTGTGAGTCCTGTCTTCAAGGAAAAATGGCTAGATTACCCTTTGTAGGACATGGGGAGAGGACCACTGAAATACTTACCCTGGTACACACTGATGTGTGTGGCCCATTCGATGTGCTAGCCAGGGGTCGTTATTCATACTTCATTACCTTTACCGATGACTATTCACGATATGGGTATGTGTATCTTATGAGATACAAATCTGAGTCTTTTGAAAAGTTCAAAGAGTTCAGAAATGAAGTAGAAAAACAGACTGGAAAAACCCTTAAGGTTCTTCGATCAGATCGAGGAGGAGAATACCTTAGTGGGGAATTCCGGGATTATCTCAAGGAAAATGGCATAGTCTCACAATGGACACCTCCGGGTACACCTCAACTCAACGGGGTGTCAGAAAGGAGGAATCAGACACTATTGGATATGGTCCGATCCATGATGAGCTTCACTGATCTACCTATGTTTCTTTGGGGAGATGCCTTATTATCCGTAATTTATTTATTGAATAGAGTTCCCTCTAAATCCGTTCCTACCACACCGTATGAGATATGGCATGGTAAGAAGCCGAGTCTTGGTCATCTCAAGATTTGGGGATGTCCGGCCTACGTCAAGCGACTACAGGCGGACAAGTTAGAGCCTAGGACCATAAGTGCTCATTTCATTGGATATCCTAAAGAGTCATTAGGATACAATTTTTACATCTCAGAGGATCACAATGTGTTTGTGAGCCGACATGCCGTCTTTCTGGAAAAACAGTTTATCCTTGATAGAGGCAGTGGGAGAAAAATTGAGCTTGAAGAGAGAGTCTCTGAAAAGCAATGAGTCATGGATCCTATAGAACCTATTCATACAGAGCCAGTACACGTAGTACCTCCTCCACCTCGTAGATCTAGTAGGGTCTCCCATCCTCCCGAAAGATACTTAGGTATACTAGTAGAGGACACCGAGGAAATGTTCCTCATGGGAGATAGGGAATATGTACAGGATCCCAATACCTACGACGAGGCGATATCTGATATCGATTCCGAGAAATGGCTGGAAGCCATGAAGTCAGAGATAGACTCCATGTATTCCAACCAAGTCTGGACCTTAGTAGATCCACCAGAAGGTATAGTACCTATTGGATGTAAATGGATCTATAAAAGGAAGATAGGTTCGGATGGAAAGGTAGAGACCTATAAGGCAAGGCTAGTAGCGAAAGGGTATAGTCAGCGCGAAGGCATTGACTATCAGGAGACCTTTTCACCTGTAGCCATGCTGAAATCCATTCGAACATTGCTTGCTATTGCAGCATTTCATGATTATGAAATATGGCAGATGGATGTGAAAACTGCTTTCCTGAATGGATATCTTGATGAAGATATCTATATGGAGCAGCCTTTGGGTTTCACTTCCAGTGATGGTGATCACAAGGTCTGCAAGCTGCAAAGGTCCATCTATGGACTAAAGCAAGCATCTCGGAGTTGGAACACTCATTTTAATGATGCGATCAAATCGTTTGAGTTCATCAAGAACGAAGAGGAACCGTGTGTTTACAAGAAGGTTAGTGGGAGTGCTGTCATGTTCCTCGTACTGTACGTGGATGACATCCTCCTGATAGGAAATGATATTCCTATGCTAACCTCGGTCAAGGTCTGGTTATCAAAAGAGTTCTCCATGAAAGACCTTGGGGAAGCATCCTACATTTTGGGGATAAAGATCTATAGGGATAGATCTAAAAGGATGCTTGGCCTATCACAAAAGATGTACATAGAGGAGGTACTGAAGAGGTTCAGTATGGAAAACTCCAAGAGGGGTCTATTACCCCTTAGGCATGGGATTCATCTCTCCAAAAAGATGTGCCCCAACACATCTGAAGAGATTCAACGCATGAGCAGGATTCCTTATGCTTCTGCAATAGGAAGCCTCATGTATGCCATGCTGTGTACACGACCTGATATAGCCCTTGCTGTGAGTGTCACTAGCAGATATCAGTCGAATCCAGGTGAAGAGCACTGGACAGCTGTGAAGAACATTCTTAAGTACTTAAGAAGAACTAAAGATTTGTTCTTGGTCTTTGGAGGAGCATCGGAGTTAAAGGTAGAAGGATACACAGATTCAGACTTTATGACTGATATTGATGATAGAAAGTCTACATCTGGATATGTGTTCTTGTGCAATGGTGGTACGGTAAATTGGAAGAGTTCCAAACAACCGATCATTGCTGATTCTACCATGGAAGCTGAGTATATCGCCGCCTCTGAAGCTGCAAAGGAAGCCTTCTGGTTCAACAAATTTATTGCAGAGCTAGATGTAATGCCATCGGATGCCATCACACTCTACTGCGATAATAATGGCGCCATAGCTCTTGCTAAGGAGCCAAGGTCTCATCAGAAGTCCAAGCACATAGAGCGGCGCTTTCACCTCATACGCAAATACCTCGAGAAGAAATATGTCGAGGTACAGAGAGTAGACTCCGCAGACAACGTGGCAGACCTGCTCACTAAGCAGTTAAATCAGCAGAAGACAGAAGCCCACCTTGAGAAGATGGGACTTAGATATATGTCTGATTGGCTTTAGTGCAAGTGGGAGATTGTTAGATGTATGCCCTAGAAGCCAATCTGGCGGACACATTATTAATTCTAGGACATAAATTTGTACTTGACTTTATTATTATTGAATAATAAATGGGCATCTTTTTCATTCATATTGTTTATGTGTCTATGAATCGTCCAAGGAATTAATAAGATGATGATACATATTCTCAAGAGTTGAGAATTTGAGCCATGTATCATTGGTGATTAATTTCTAAATGCTCCTGATCAATGGATCATCACGAGGACGGTGATCGATCCGATCAATGCACAGATCACTTTTCTTCTGGATGGACGAGACTCGAGTCCACAGTGTAGGGACACTGAAGTGAGAGTGCAGGTGCTTGTTAGAGAACAAGGGTACTGAGCGTGACCAAGACAAGAAGTCACTTGGATGTCTATCCACTCGTCAGTGACTTACTTGATGTTGCAGTAGTGTGACTGGTCCTTTGACCTGCGGTGCTTCGGCTACTCACAGTAAGGTTATTGTAGTTTGACTACACGTATACATGGTCTCTAGCCATATGGGTCCTTGTAGTGTAGATTGGCTGCAGTAAGTTCACTGTAGGAGTAGAGTATGCACTTACATGGAATCTATCGACCTTGATAGAAGAGGAGTAATCCTATGTGATTTGTTAGACTGAGTTCTAAGACCTTGGCCAGGGCAAAAATATAAAGTGGAGAAAGAGTTTTTCACTATCGAACTCAAGTCAAATAAATCTAGACATATGACAGACGACGGGGTTTGACGAGTTATCCATGACCTCCGGTCTGTAGGGATCCACGATAGAGGGACTGTATCATACGATTGCTGCACCTAGAGGTTCATCATTCTATTCTGCTGGGTGGCCACTACATACTGCTAGGTGTCACTGGTGGATGGTGAGACTCACAGGGATCATCTCGATGGTCGATAATCCCTGGTGAGTTGAGTTGAAATTGTTTCAACCCATTGAAAGAAGTTTTCAATGATATTGTGATAGAGATCACAATATATCTCACTACCAGTTAGAATGGAACCTATGGGGTCACACACATTAGAGGTATTGACCGATCCAATGGTTGAATGTGATTAGGAATCACAAATAATCAATTAGATTGATAAATGAAAACCCGCTAAGAGTTAGTGGCTAGAAGAAGGAACAATTGCAATCGAATTGCAATTAATTTAATTAATTGGATTTAATTAATTGGACTTGATCATGAGTCCTACTTGGAGTGGGAATCATGGAGTCCTAATTGGATTAGGATTTCAAATTAAATTAGAATCCTATTTGGAATAGGATTTCTAAAGTCCAAATTGTCTTAGGGCTGAAAATTGAACAAGTCCTGATTAGATTAGGATTTTCTTAAGTCCTAATTAATTTTAATTTTAATCTAATTAATTTTATGACTCCTAATTGGATTAGGATTGAAGAGTTCAATAGAGTCATGGCTCAATTAAATTCTAATTGGATTAGGAATTGGAGGAAATTGAAATGGGTTCATAAAAATCCTATTTTGACTAGGATTGGACTCATGCAATGGACCCAAATTAAAACCCCCTTTAATTTATTTAAATAGCAGATTTAAATGAACTTGAGGGAGGGGCCCACGCCCCTCCCCTTGGGGTGTGCGTGGGAGAAAGAGGAGGGGCGCACGCCCCTCCTTGTTAGCCAAAAGAAGAGATAAAGATGAGTTCCTAAAAAATAGGAACTCATCCTTATCTCTTAACTAATTAAATGGGAGCATGGAATTTCGGCCAAAAGAATGTTTTTCTCCTCATTCCAGCCGTGAGCACCCTCCTCCATCTTCCTCCTTTGAGCCACAATCAAGAGAAGAAAAAGAAAAGCTTGGGACGCCCTCTTCCTTCTTCATCTTGGTTCCAAAAAGGAAGAAAAAGAGAAAGGCTGCGAGTCTTGTTTTCTTCTTCCTAAATCCATCCTTCTTCTTCTTCCTCTCAAGCCAATCAAAGGTTGATTCAAAGGAGAGGACTTCAGCCATCCATAGCCATCTCTGCAAGGGAGCTAGCACCCCGGTGAGATCCAAAGGCTTCGATCGAGTCAGTACTTCGTTTGGATACCTGTAGAGGCCGGACGCGTGTGCGGCTTCCACTGAGCCTTGATCAAATACCACGTAAATCAGATTTGCGGAGACCATCTACCCGCACAAGGTGAAGATCTGATCTTCTTAATGATTTTAAAATGGTTTAAAATAATTTAATTCTAATATATCTACAAACGAAAGGTTTTAAAACACGTTCATGCGATGAACGGATCCCGCATATGTTTTTCCGCTGCAATCTGAAAATTATTTCGAATTTTCATGGCATATGTGGGATGCTAACACAAGCATCCTATGATGGCAGCGCAAGCCTTTTTCTCCAAAGAAAACCATTTCTTATCTATCATACCCTCCGGCCTGTTCTCCAAGGCCGAATCCAAATAGTTTTGCACCAAGAGATCCTCCACCTGGACCTTCCACATAGAGAAGCTTCCATTTCCATTAAATTTCTCAAACTCTACCTTCATGCTATTGTTCATGGTTGGCCAGACCACAATCACAAATAAACATAAATCTGATTTGAGAAATTACCTTGAAGGGAGATGAGCGGACTGCTTTCCTCTTGATGTCTTTCCTTCGTTTCTTCCTTCCCATGCCAAAACCTCGCTCTGATACCAAATGTTGGTGTTGTGCGGAAGCGTGTGGATCCTTGATATCCGCTAACCTAGGGCATCCCCTAGGGCGTCAGGCTGCATGGAGAAAGAAGGAAGAAGAGATGAAGAACCACAATAACAAACTAGGGTTTTCGTGGAGAAGAAGAGGAAGAGAAGAGAGAACGTGGAAAAAAGTTTTCTGGCGGCTCTTATTTCTCCAGAAAATAATACAAGTGATAACCCTAAAACGGATTACATCAAGCCTTTATATAGGCTCTCAATTTTAGTCTAATCCCAAGCCAACTCAATCTCCCCCTAAGCCACATTAGAAAGAACTCAACCCAAGTCCATGACTTACATGCTCTCTCCTTTTAAGTCTAAACCTAGCCCAAGAATGACTTAGACCCTTAGGAATATAAATCATGAAGTTCCTAAGCTAGTCAAAGATCAAAAATTTTCGTCATTGATTGAATGGCACACTTGGCACGGCGTTGGAGTCGGCCCCTGTAGATCAGGGGTTGACCCCTCACAGACAGGGGTCGACCCCTCCTTCAGCCCTTCCTGAGACGATAGAAAACAGCTCTCTATCATCTCCTTATGACTTCTTGGGGTCGACCCTTACTGCACTGGGGTCGACCCCTGGGGTCGACCCCACCTGAGACCGACAGAGAAGTGCTCTTTGTCGTCTCCTTGTGACTTCTTGGGGTCGACCCTTCTTTCACTGGGGTCGACTCCAACTCTTCATGGGTCGACCCTAGCTTTCCATGAGTTGACCCCAGCCTTACAGAAATTGAATTTTGAGCTGGTTTTTCTTTGGATGCGCCACATATGAGCCTACAGAAGAAGCCTTTTGTAAATTTAGAGGTGAATTATGCATTTGTGATCCATTTTGATGACTGATTATGGGTGATAAATTGCATATCTTGATTGACTAGTATTGTTTGAATTTCAATTGATTTGATATAAGGTTTACATTTGATCTTTAAATCGTATTTAAAAATTTTTGTCTCTTGAACTGTCTGAGGAGACGACTCATGTGAATGAGGAGTCGATTCATGTAGTAAGGGACGACTCTTAAGCTAAAAGAGTTGACCCCTAACCTACAGGAGACGACTCTTAAGTTAAAAAGGTCGACTCCTAATCTACAGGAGACAACTCATTAGTTGAATGAGTCGACTAAAGTGGAAACTATTCGAAACAGATTCTAAAAGGCTTTCTCTCTCTCTCTCTCTGAAATGTTGAACCTAAAACATTTCATAGCCCTTAGAGTGCCATTCTATCTTCAAACTCTCCTTCAAACAAAAAACCTCCAAAACCCTAGAAAACTTTTCCGAGGTTCTGATTGATCTTCCAATAGTGAGAACAAAGCAAGAGACATCCGGACCAAAGAGGAAGAACATCACTCCATAGACTGAGAGGAGAACAAAGGCTAGGGCAGAGAAGGAACTGAATCCTCGAAGGCAACAAACGCCTCCACCTCAACCCGTTACACCCCTCTGTCACCTCCGTCCTCAGTTTCGAAGCAAGGTCCCCTCTCCATAAGGAATGTCTCCACCGGAAGAAGAGTGGATTTTGAGTTCTTGGAAAAGAAAAACTTTCCACTAGGGCAGAATCTGAAGGATATGGGTTGGAAATATCTATGCTCACTGAATGTGCCGACCTACCCAGATTTGGTACGAAAGTTTTTACAACAATGCCAGATATGGATAAGGACAGATCTTGTCCAAGGTAAAAGATGTACCTATTTTAACTACAAAAGAAATTCTTAGAGATGCTCTTCGGATTCCTAATGATGGAGAAAATAGAGATCATTCTCAATAAGAAAATAACAGAAGATTGGACTGAAATCAGTGCCAATCAACTGAATGCTGAGATGTGTTTGCTGCATCACATGATCAACAAAATATTCTTCCCGAAGATAGAAAAATTTGATTATGTTTAAGAAAGGGATATACTGGTAAAATTGAATGCTGAGATGCGTTTGCTGCATCACATGATCAACAAAATGTTCTTCCCGAAGATAGAAAAATTTGATTATGTTTAAGAAAGGGATATACTGGTAATGCACCATATTATACAAAGACTCCCGCTGAACCTACCTTGCTTGATGCTTAGATACATGGAAGCTCAAGGATAGAGAAAATGAGCTTCACTTCCCTATGGTATGGTTCTGACTTTAGTCTTCACCTATTTCAATCTGAACTTAGAAGGGAAGACCAAGAAGGAATTACTGTCTTCAGATATTTACAATGACAAATCACTGAAGAGAATGAGATATGTCAAAATGGAGGAAAAATGGACTCATAAAGGGAAAGAAATTCAAGATGAAAGTGGTCAAGACACTCCTACACCACAAAAAGGCAAGAATTTCTACTCAAGCACCTCCAAAAGAGCTTCCAGTTAGTCAGCCTCCACCAATCCAAAGGCCATCAGATCCTCCACTCAGACTTGAGAAATAGCAGTTAAAGTTCATTGGAGATAACATCATAAAAGCAATGTTCAACTCTAGAGTCTGCTGGAATCAGGTTATTGATCTCACTGACTTGGTCAAAGAAGTAAAATATGAACTGCAAGGATTGACGCAACTAGTAGCTAACCAACAGAGGAGAAAGACTGAGATTGAAAATCAGTTGAAAGCACAAGAAACTTCTGTTCAAGGCTCTATACAAGAATTGAAAGAAGAACACACTCAGCTCACTTGCTCCATCACTAACTAAACAGTAAAATTGAGAAGCTGATGGAAGAGCCAAAGGAAGATCAGTGTGAACCTTCATCTTCAAAACCTTGAGCCTAGACTGAACTTAGATTAAACCTAACCTGAGCTTAGACTGAAACCCATGTTTTCAAAACATAAACATATACTAAGCTAAATTTCATGTCTTTTTCTGGCACACTTGTATGCTGACTGATACCAATTGATACCAATTGTAATCTTTTTGATTTATGAAGTGTACTTCATTTACCAAATGCAATGAATGCTTACCTTTCTTTATTGGTTTATATACTGCTCTGATACATATTGCATCTGATACATATCAAAACCTTTAATTAATCCTCAATGTTGGTATCAGAAATTATTTTTAGTTTTCTTCGTTTTGTTGATGATAAAAAGGGGGAGAAATATGAAAAAAATTCTAATATGAGAAATGAGAAATAAAAAATGTGAAAAGAATTCAGAATACCAATCTCTACATTAAAGATAATATATAGGGAGAGATTTAAATTATGATGATACTGCACTATCAAAAATTTAAGGAAAGATGAAGAACAAGAACTCTACATAATTCAAATATTTGTAGTTGATAGGAGGAGACTTTTCTCCTTAATCCGTTGAAAGGGGGAGACTTTTCTCCTTAATTTGTTGAAATTATGCATATATCTCTGAATGTCATATTTACTCTGAACATCATTACAAAATTCTAATAATTACTGTGAAATTTATTGCAAATTTTTTTTTAACTCAATGGTTTTGTCATCATCAAAAAGGAAGAGATTGTCAACCCTAAAGGATGAATTTTGATGATTACAAAACACTTGAGATAATGTTGTATACTAATGATATTGGCTTAATTGTGAAGTTTTATAAGTCAAGAAAAATCAGAAGAAATGAAACACTGCAAAATCATAAGTTCTTCGCAAACATCTCATTGGACATGTTCTAAAAGAAAATGATCTTAATCTAATCCATGGAGATCAGAGATGAAGTTAATAGTTTTCTGTTTGAAAAACTTGAGTCAACCCCTAAGCAAAAAGGACAAGTTTAAGTTGATTCTGGTATGTTTTACTCAAGCAGCACAGTTAATGAGTCGACCCCCGTAAAACGTGAGTCGACCTTTGTGTAGTTCAAATTAGACAGAAAGTTTTTACCGCCTGAGACAAAATCTGAAAAGTCGACCCCTGAAATTGAAGAATCGACCCCTGAAATTGAAGAATCGACCCTTGCATTTGAAGAGTCGACCCCTGCTCAGTCTCAACATCAGCTAAAAAACTATAGTATGAGTCGACCCTTGTGTTTAAAGAGTCAACCCTTTAAAAATATCACAGCATGAGCCTTCTCAACAGCTTGAATGCCGATCCAGAATGAACATGAGTCGACCCCTGAGTTACATGAGTCGACCCTTGTACTGCTGGGACCACAACGAGAAGCTTTGAACGACTTTTGTCTTCTTCTGTAACAGAAAAAGATTCTCATCAGAACGGAAAGAAAGAAATTCAAATCC
This sequence comes from Phoenix dactylifera, assembly GCF_051530095.1. NCBI lineage: Eukaryota > Viridiplantae > Streptophyta > Magnoliopsida > Arecales > Arecaceae > Phoenix > Phoenix dactylifera. The sequence goes on from NC_143192.1 coordinate 11,993,353, forward strand.
CACCGAAGAAGTTGTCTATAAATACGAGGGAACCTCAAAAGAAAAACATCAAGAAAAGGAAAAAGATATAATTGAAAACAGAAAGGTTTCCACTGAGAAAAAGAGAACAAAAAGCTTAACAGTTCATCATCCTCACCGGCACTCATCCGAAAACTTACTCCTGTGAGAAAATCAGTCGAAATTTCACACTAAATCGAGAAGTGCTAATGCTCAAGCATTGGGACATTCTTCCACAGCCAACTTCTTCATCGGCTTCAGCTTTATTTTTATTGATTCATTCTAAATATTCTGAAGCTTTAAGTTTTCCAGTTACAGCTTTCATTTATTTGGATTAACTGTTGTTGTAACAGTTTCATTCATTTGAAACTTGTAAAGGCTTTTCCAAGCCTTGATTGGAAGTTGCTAAATCGGGAGTATTTAGCAGGGAAAAAGGTTTTTGGTTTGTTTGTCAGAAAACTAACTGGGTTATTTGTAAGCCTGGAAAAACAAACGGTGTAAAGTTTTTGGTTGGTTTATCTGAAAACCAACTTGGTTGTTTGTGATCCCGGAAAACAAAAGATTTTCGGTTGGTTGCCTGGGAAAACCAACTGAATTTTTGATTGTGAGCCCAGAAAACAATCAGGCTGTAATCTATTGGGTTATAGTGAAATCTCAAGCTAGGCTTAAGGAGTGGACGTAGGTGCTGGGAGTGCACCGAACCACTATAAACCTTGGTATTTGCGTTTGTGGTTTTCTCTCTTTCTCCACTGCATATTTCTGATTGCTTTCCTCTTCTTATTCACTGATTCATTTGTGCAATTTTATTTCCGCTGCTAAATTTGCAAGTTATTGAAAGATAACAATAACTCACACTCTTCACACATTTATTTTTAAAAGACCCAATTCATCCCCCCCTCATGGGCTGCACCTGTGGGCAACAGTTATCTTTTCCTCGGTAAATTCATCACACCAACATATCATCATATCAGCCATCCATCATGGCCCCAAATTTTTTCACTGTTTCATTGCAGCACGCCCAACCAATCAGCCTTCAACCACCCATAAATCCCCATAGTTTCATGCCCAAATCATCCTATTCTTCCGCCCATAATCACCCTTCATCACGTCATCAGATCCAAGGAGTTCTAGGTAATTTGGGACTCTTAATTCTATCAAAACCAAATGCCATCTAGGAGTCCTACTTCAACTAGGATATGAATTTCTGCAGCGACCCAAAAGCAGCAGCCATAAGCCACATTCTGCCCCATAAATATCACCTTTCTTAACACGTTCCATAGCCAATCGGCCACACTTTCACCCCCCTACCAGCCAATCATGCCCCAAACCCAAACTACTTTGGGTCCAAGCCAATTTCATCCGCCCTAGCCCAATCAAGTGCAATTTCTATTTTCAGCCGCCATCCATTGAATCAATAGAACCCAAATTAGCCAACTTCCATCTCCTTTCTTCCTCCTTCCTCCATCCAAGAACCCTAGAAACCATTGCCAAAGGAAGAAAAAAAAAAGAGAGATCAACGACCATCATCCACAAGAATCCAGCAACACCCACCCCAACTGCGTCAGTGTTCTAATTGTTTCATTTCCTAAACAATCATTGCTTGATCTGTAAGGCCTTATTCCCCATAAGTCGGAGTTTGTCTTTGTATCAGTGTCTGTTAATTCAGTAATTGATAGTTGTTGCACGACAAAGTCATGCTTGTTTCTTTCATTCCACTGTTGAAAATGCAATCTTTCATTTGTATTTCTTGTTATTATTTTACATTTACAAGCTCAACCACTAAGTTTAGCATTAACATATGTTGATCACCAACAAAATAATTTATGTAGAAATGGACATTAGAATTTGAAGTGTGAGGATTGTTGCAAGCTTCCACTATCCTTGTTGTCCCTAGATTTAAAACCTTCAGTGCACTGCCAAAATGCAGCAAGTTTCCACTCCAAGGATGTATGGTTATCTTATGCTTATAAGAGCCAGTTCTTATGATTTGGAAGGCTGCATACACTCAAGCACTGCTTAGACAACCTCTCTTGCTGCCCTTGTACTAAGATAATCTTGCCACTTGTTAAAAAGAAGGGTAGACATGAGATCGGGGCAATTTTCCTTCAGTCTAATGAGTTTATGCAGAAAATGAAATCGGTGCGTATAAATCCCAAACTAGTGTGCATGAGACCTCAATCAATAATTTCTTTCTTTCTATTTGAGAATGATAAAAAGAAGGAATATAAAATAGATGGTCTCCAATATTCCATCCAAGGCTTGTATAACTATTACTTGAATTAGTGATTGTGTTTGGTAGATGGTTTAGTTTAAGCTTGTTTTGCTTAATGAATTTTGATTGCGACGGTGTGATGACCCTTTGAAGTCCATGTTTTGTTCATTATTTAGAAATGCAGCAAGTAAAATGGTTGATTTTTCTCTAAACAATGGTTGAAAATTATTATCATGTTTCTACTATAAGCTAGTGTATGTAGTTAGATTTTACCATTTCTTTGAAGTTATATTGTTGTACCTGTATCCTAGGGGGAATTTCTCGCTACAAATTTCTTCCCTAGATCAAAGTTTCTCCTTACAGTTGGTAAAACAGAAAACCAATTATTATAAGCACTAACAAAAAATCGATGCACAATCCTTACTGTTATATCTTGTACAACAAGTGTTAGAAGGTAAAGTAATTAATGACTATAGTGCACTAGAGTTGATACTTTTGAGGCCTATTCAAGAGATAAATTGATAAGGTCAAATTATATCTAGAATTTAGATCATCATCCAACTTCAAGAAATCATGTAATGAATCTTGGATAGGAGCAGCTTCATTAAGAACTAAACCTAGACGTGGTTAATGTTTGTCTCTATTGTAGAATGAGATTGCAAATTCAGATTTGTTAGTGGAATTATTTTTTGTACATAATAAGCTCTCTCGACTTTCTCTCTTCTTTACAACAAATGAAAGTGACCGAAAAACACCTTGATGGAGCTTTGGTAGTTGTCCACTTTATACAAGCTTTCTTAATTAACCAATTGTTTGAACCATAACTCAACAACTTGAAAAACAACAATAGGCAGGCGCCATATGGATCAAGTTTGGTGAAGTCATATAAGCGAAAGTCGCGTGATCTTTGCCAGGTTTGATAGAGTTCAACCATGGTAAATTTCAAGGAGGGATAGGCCAAAAGATGAAAACTTGGCCGAATGGTCAAGATAGTAGCAATCAACTACAAGGACAAGTGAATCAGTCTTAATGGTATTTCAAAAAATATAGAAGACCTTACTATAAGATGATTAAGAAAATAATATAATCAATGAAATGGTCAAGATAGTAGAAATCAACTACAAGGACAAGTGAATCGGTCTTAATGGTATTTCAAAAAATGCAAAAGACCTTGCTACAAGACGATTAAGAAAACAATACAGCCAATGGAATAGGCCGATGAAAGCAAACCATAAATCAAGGCTGATAAATATGAATGTCGGTTTTGGCTAATGCATCCTGATAATCGTGCAATAGTGGAAAGATAATCGATGTTGGTTACTAGAATGGCCAGAGATGGAGGCTAGATGTGGATGACAACTATCAGAGAGGGCAATTTTTCTATTTTAGTGGAAACAATGGGATTATACTCTGTATTATGGATCCTTCGATTATCAATCAATGAATCTTTATCATTTATTTTTAACCTATCATTTATCCTATGAATAGGTGGACTTAGGTTTCAACTGTAACCTAGTGCTACATTTTTACTATAGTCTAGTGCTGCTCCTTCTACTATAGCCTGGTGCTTTACCTCCTTATCCATCTTTGAACAACTATGTGATGATGGCGAAAATCCTTGAAGGTCAAGATATTTGGAATCATGCTTCTTTCTATCATTCCTTCATTTTCCATCATCATCCTTCCGGTTGATCAGACACGGATGGAATGCCCGTGTACATCAACCATATTGTTATGGAAGATCCGATATCTTTCTCCACTAGCTAACTGAGTTTTTTAGGACCCAAGTTCCCTAGCACTCGCCTAGACAAGATGGAAAAGAAAGCCAACACCAGCATAACCATCCATTGTTTTAATCTAAGATTATCTGCATAGCTCTTCTGTCTACTCTAAGCTATCCGAAGGTATTCGCTGATTAGCTGGATCTTCTCTACTATTTACTGAACAATCTTGGGACCCATAAGCTCTTAGCATATCTTCCAAAATTTGAATGCTCTTTTCTGACTGATCATGGGTCTGAGGGTGAAAAGCTGTGCTAAAACTAAGAGTGGTTCCCAAAGCTTTATGCAGACTATCCAAAAATATGCTACAAATCGTGAGTCCCTGTTTAAAACAATGGGTACATGTACCCCATGCAACCTCACTATCAGCTCAATATAGGGTTCTGCAAGCTTTTCTAACGTCATTCCTACTTTAAATATCAAGAATTGAGCTAATTTTGTCAATCTATCTACAATTATCTATATAGCATCAATACTCTTTGGAGTACGAGGTAACCTAGAGACGAAGTCCATTGTGATGTGTTTTCACTTCCATTCAGAAATTGAAAGAGGATGCAATGACCCAACCAGTCTCTAATGTTCAACTTTAACCTACTGACAAGTCAAACATCGCGCTATGAACTATGCAATTTCTCTCTTCATGTTATTCCACCAAAATATATTCTTCAAACCCTTATACATCTTAGTACTCCTAGGAAGCATTGTACCCAGTGGTATGAGCTTCTTTCATAATTTTTTTTAACTCAGTACCATTTGGAATACAAATTTTGTTCCTAAATCTCAATGATCCATCCTCGTGCATTCTAAACTCTGACTGAGAACCTAACTCAATATCATTTTTAATCTTTTGCAGTTGAGGGTCATCTACTTGGGCAATCTTGATCCTCTCTATTAAGGTAGGTTGGACATGCAAGTTAGCCAAATACATATCAGGATCATGCCAACATACCTTGATTTCTGTTCTTCTCAGATCTTCCAAATGCTTTCTGAATAGTAAGTAAAGCAGCAATATTATTTGTAGATTTTCTGTTTAGTGCATCAGCCACCACATTAGTTTTTTTTGGACCATAATATATAGACAAAATATAATCTTTTAGCAACTCTAACTATCTTTTTTGTCTTATATTCAGTTCCTTCTGTGTAAAGAGATATTTTAAACTTTTGTGATTAGTGTACACCTTACAAGATTCACCATATAAATAGTGTTGCCAAATTTTTAATTCACATACAACAGCTGCAAGTTCAAGATCATGAGTGGGGTAATTTTTTTCATATGGCTTTATCCATCATGAGGCATAAGCAATTAACATAAAATTTTTCATGAGCTCATAACCCAATCCTTTCTTTGAAGCATCACTGTAGATGATAAAACCTCCACCACTAGAGAGAAGGGTAAGGATAGGAGCCAATACCAAACGTTGCTTCTGTTCCGAAAAGCTATATTCACATTTATCTGACAACTCTGACTTAACACCCTTACAAGTTATTCGAGTTAAAGGTGCAACAATAGGGGAAAAACTCTCAACAAACTGTCTATAATATCCAGCTAGATCTAAGAAACTATGAACCTCAGAAACTTTGTTCGGCCTGGTCTTGTTGACCACTGCTTCTACCTTCCTTGCATCCACATAAATTCCTCTTTAGATATCACATGCCCTAGGAATATCACACTGTCTAGTCAGAATTTACTTTTCTTTACTTACTATACAACTGCTCCTGTCTTAGAGTTCCTAAAACTATTCTTAAATGCTGCTCATGCTCGGCCTGACTTCTAGAATAAATTAGATTATCATCAATGAAGACAACCACAAATTTATCTAGAAAGGATTTAAATACCTTATTCATTAGGTCCATAAAAGCTATAGGGGCATTTGTCAATCCAAAGAGCATGACCAAAAACTCATAGTGCTCGTACTGCGTACGAAAAGTAGTCTTAGGCACATCTTCCTCCTTTATCTTCAATTGATGGTTTTCAGAACGAAGACCAATCTTGGAGAATACCTGAGCACCCTTTAACCGATCAAGCAAGTTATCAATCCTTAGTAAAGGATACTTATTCTTTATTGTTACCATGGTTATGTCTCGATAATCAATACATAACAGCATGCTACCATCCTTCTTCTTTACAAACTATACTGGTGCTCCCTAAGTAGAAAAACACTTCATCCAATGAAGACTTTATCAAGAAGATTTTGCAACTGCTGCTTTAATTCCTTCATGTCAACAGGAGACATTCTATAAGAAGTTTTGAAGATTGATATTGTATAGGAAATCAAATCAATTGCAAATTCAATTTCTCTATCTAGTGGCAAACTAGAAAGATCTTTTGAAAAAATGTGAGAGCATTCATTCACTACTAGGATATCTTCAAATCTCTAGTTTGATTGTTTGGTATTAACTACTGTGGCAATATATGTCATACTCCCCTTCCTAAGTAGCCTCTTTATTTGCATAGCAGAGAACTCTAAGAGAAGTAGAAACACCACTACCTATAAAGCTAAATTCAGCATCCCCAGGGATCAAGAAATTTATCTGTTTATCATAGCAATTACTAGTAGCAAAGTGAGTCGCTCACAAATCCATATCCAATATTATGTCAAAATCATGAATGTCAATGACTACCAAATCAGCAGTCAATTCTCCACCTACTATCTAAACTGAGCAAGACATGCAAATCTGATTAAAAATCACCCCACCCCCAGCAATAGTGCTAACTTACAAATCAAATCCTAATGACACATAGGGCAGGTTATGCTTTTGCATAAATACAAATGACAAAAGAATGTGTAGCACCAGAATCAAATAACACATGGGCATAAACAGATGAAATCAGCAATATACCTGATATCATGTTGTCGGATGCTTGAGCATCTCGTTGAGTCCATGCATAAACACATCCCTTAGTGTGCGGTCTTCTCCCTTTCTAAAGCTTGGAAGAAGAAGGCTGAGCCAACTAAGCCGAAGCAAAAAAGCTTGCACTTTTCAGGTCTTAGTAGCTTGAGGCTTCTGAACTGATTGAGATTTCTACTGATTACAAGGGCACTCCACTCTCTTATGACCCTAAAGGTCATATCTGAAACAAGAACTGGATAACTGCCTACAATTCTCAGTCATATGAGTACCACCACGTGCCTCACACTTCAGTTTTTCCTACTGAGTAATCTTCCCATATGATTCTTGCTTCCCTGAATGACAATATTTGTCATAAGATTTTGCAGGCCCGCCAGAGTTCTATCCACCGCAAGTGTCAAAATCTCTTTTCGTCATCTTTTGCTTCCCACCTTTAGTGTCTTGAGTTTCTTTCCAAATAACCTCCATATTCTTGGTCCTATCTACCAATCATCATAGTTTGTTGAGTACACTGCGGCCAAACCTCGACGTAAGTGACACTTCAATCCTTCTTCAAATCTTCTCATCCTGGACTCTGCACCATGATGAGGGAGGAAGCAAACTGAAAAAGTCTGCCAAACTCGGCCTCATATTCATCCACAATCATAGCTCCTCAAGACAGATTAAGAAATTCTCTTTCTAGCTTCTTCAATTGACTAGAAGGGAGGTACTTGGAGTAGAAGGCTATGCGAAATCTCTGCCAGGTAATTAGCTCTTGCTTGAGAGTCAAAGTGCGCTCCACTAACTTCAACTAGTGATAATCTCTATTCTAAAGCATAAAGATGGCAAATCTAATATTTTCTTCATCAATGCACTCCATTTTCCTAAAAACTTTCTCCATTTCATCAATCCAAGCTTAAGCCTCATGCGGACTAGTGGTACTTTTAAAAGCCGAAGGGGTGTTGCCCAGAGATGGTCACCCAAGAGGGGGGTGAATTGGGTGTTTTAAAACTTTTTGTCTAATTAAAACAAAACACAAAAGTGTATGTGCAAAGGTGAAGCTAAAGTTGCAACCACAATCAAACGCAAACACACAAAGATTTATAGTGGTTCGGAGCTTCCACTGCTCCTACATCCACTCCCCAAACACCTTTGGAAATTTTCACTATAATCAGCGATTACAGTCCGGTAGTTTTGCGAGTGCACTACCCAACTCGTTGTTTTACCCCGGGCTAACAACGAACCCTACAATCCCCCAATTTAACCTAGGCTTGGGACGCCTATCCCTTGTTCCAAGTCCCTTGACTGGAACAAGCACAATAATCAAATGTTTTACAAAGATTTGAAAGCTCTTATGAAAGCAAATATATCAATGAAAAACAACAAAACCGGAAGAACCCTTTTTGCCGTTGGAAGCGTGGGTGATGGTGGTTCTTCCGATGTGGATCACGTTGGCTTGAATGCTAGCTTTGAATGCCGAGTGGGAGTGAGTAGTTGAGCACGAAATCAGATGGGAAAGCTTGAATGCACTTGATTTCTCCTCTTGAAAGCACTAACTCCCTTGAACCTCTTTCTCTTTCTTCTCTCCTGAATGATCTGGTGTTTTGTTGGTTGGAAGTTCTTTTTAAAGGCACTTAAAAGCTCCCTTTTATAGACCTACAAGCAATAGATCCGTTAGACACAAAGAAATGACCGTTTGAAATTCAAACAAACCTGCAAAAGTGTGTCAGTCGCATCCCAGGCGCTCCGGAGACTTCTCCGCTTCAACGCGAGATGTCTCGGCTGTATAAAAATTCTTTTGACGATGTTTGGAGTCGACTCGGCGCTTTACGGGGACGTCTCTGAAGAAGAACAGCTTGAATGCTTGTTTTTCTGTTTTTCTGAGAGAGTCGGCTCGGCACTTTACGGGGACGTCTCGGGATGTTTGCGCTTTTTGCATGGGGACGACTCCGCGACGTCGGGGACGACTCCGCAGTTTTATCACCGAAAAACAAGTCCTCTGGAATCCCCTGAGAGAGTCGACTCCGCGCTTTCTGGGGACGTCTCGGGAAGTTTGCTTTTTATGAGTGGGGACGACTCCGCGTCCTTCGGAGACGACTCGCGTGCATCCCTTGAAATCGGCCTTTCTGCCGTCTCTGAGAGAGTCGACTCCGCAGAGTCGGGAGTCGACTCCGACCCTGCGAGACGCCTCGCCAGGTGCCGGGGACGTCTCCAGACGTGCCAATTCTTCCTCTTCGTGCTAGAGACGTCTCTGGGACAAACCGGAGACGTCTCGGCTATCCCTGATCTATTTTCTTCATCTCAAAAAAATCTTCAAAAAATCCTTGAAAAATATGGGAACATGCCTTGACAATTCTTAACAATATTCTTAGTTAAACACCTGAAATCCTCAAATAAATTGTTAATATAAAGGGAATTATACTCTAGTGTTTTGTATTCATCAAAATCCATTAGGGGGTCAACAATCTCCCCCTTTTTGATGATGACAAAATACTGAGTATATGTAAAATTCGAAATTTAAACATATACACAGTATTTGATCAGATGTACAAGTATTGTGTTTTAGTTAGAGCTAGATACAGTGTGCATAATTCAATATAGTCAACTTTCAGTTCTATCCTTATGCATAAGTATTGATCTTAGTAGCTCTTGAGCAATTTTGGCATATCAACTGAATTTGAATCAAGTTAAAATGTAAATTAATGAAATATTGATGCTAAGGACAATTGAAAGCTAAATACTTTTTGACTCCCCCTTTCTTTTCCAGAAGGGCAATTGTCTTAAAGCCAATATTCTTCAATTTTATCTTTTCTTAATTCAACTTTTAAGTATTAGTGTAAACTTTGTATTTTGCATTCCATATATTGGTTCTATTCCATATATTGGTTCTACTCCCCCTTTTTGTCATCAACAATGAAGGGGACAAATTTTCCTTAGGTACCTAAAACGCAATTCCTATTAGAATTCAGCATATTACCATGAATCACTCAAGGATATTCAAGTTATGCTCCCTCTTTCCAAGTTATTTCTATTAATGAATTCAGCATTCATTTCACTCCCCCTTTGTTTTGGAATTCATTTCAGACCTTTCAAATGCAGTTATTACAGGTTGTGCTCCCCCTTTTTCATATGCATTGTCAAGTTGGGAAAGGAGTAATATTATTGCACATTGTTAAGTTTGATCATTCAGAATTAGAAACATACACAGAGTTTGATACCACAGAATTAGAAATATACACAAAGTTTCAAAAAGAAAGGTATGACCTTCATATTGTATTACAATCATTTGAAGTCATTACATGTATTGATGGCTAATACAAAAGAAGTTTCAAATAAGTCTAGGGTTTTACAAAAAGATGAACCCTAGATGTCTACAAAATGTCCCTCACCGGCGACCACGCTCAATAGCCCCAGCAGCAGCCTCTATAAACCCAGTTATTGCATCCATTAGGGTTTTAAATTGATTTCCCTGAGACTGATTGAAGGCTGTCACTAGTGCTTCAAATTCATGAGTTGCCCTTTCAATTCTTCCTCTAAGTTGGGCAGCCACAGTGCCCACATTGCCTCCAGGGCTCGTCAACTCTTGAAGACCATCCGATATGATCTTCAATTCAGCCTGTATCTCAATTGATCTTAAGGTTTGGCTTGTTCCCACATGAACCAATTCTGATGCTGTAGCTTCTATCTGAGCTTTGATTTCCTTCAATTCTTGTAGGAGTGCTTTATGTGAGGTACGGATGGGAGCTAACTCAGCAGAGACTATTGATCTCATCTCTTCCCTCATCTGCTGGCATATCACAAATGCTAGGGTGTGCATCTGCTCATCTGATAGGGACAGTGATCCACTGACTGGAGGAGGAGGCACTGAGGTGGATGGTCCAGCCGAGCTAGAAGGTACATCTGGAAAGGCCATAGGGCTATGTGGAGGAGAGAGGTGGTCAGGCTCCTGATGTGGGATCTCAGGCTCTATGGTTTGAGATTTTCTTTTAGGGGCCTTAACCCAAGACCCGTCTTTTTTGTGAAACTCCATCCTATGTAATGTGCTCTCATTGTAGTAGTCAGTGTTTCTCAAAGGTTTTTCTGGCTCATTTTCAGGAATTGGAACCTTAAAATGTTTGAACAGTAGGGTGAAAACCATCCCATATGGTATGCTAAATCTGGAATACCTATGACATATGGAGATGTAGTTCAACATGAGCCTAGGGAGGTTTAGGGGAATCCCTAGCAAGATATGGTGCATAATAGCTAAGTCTCGCTCCGAAACGAAATCGAAGCGACCGGTTTTTGGAAACAAGACCCGTTTAACTATGCTCAAAAACAATCTCATTTCGGCATTGAGGTCTTGGGACTTAACTATGTCAAGAGGGCCGCAGTCCTCTCTTCCTAAAAGTAGGTTTAGGGCAATCTCCCTTTGGGGATGTGAGGTCGGAGCCTCACCGTATTTGGGGATTTGTAACAAGTTAGATAGGATGTCCTCATTGATTTCTATCAATGTGCCTCGGACATATCCGGTGTACCTCAAGTCCCCTAAGGCCATATTGCTAAACATTTCTCTCACTAGGCCTGGATATGTTGACATATTTAGGGAACATAGGTGTTCCCAACCTTGGGCACGAAGTTTCTCTCCAATAGAGAACCCCTCACTAGCTAGAAACTGGAAATCTATATATCTACATGTGGTTACTATGCGATTTGCACAGGAGAGGGTCACGGTTGGCGGAGCAACCGGAGGAGGCGGCGCGGAGGGCTCTTCCCTCCGTTCCTCGTCGTCGTTTGCTACTCTAGGACGCCTCCCACCCGTTCGCCTAGCTTTCTTAGGTGCCATGGATTGGAAATCTAGGAAAATGGGGAGAGATTTTGGTTCGGTTTGTGGTGGAGAGAAAATGGAGGCTAGGGTTTGTGTTTTCGTTGGGGACGAAAGAAGGTAGCTCGGGTCGGCTCGAGCTGTTTCGACCTAATTTAAAAACTTTCATTCGGTCCCCGAGACGTCTCTGCGACTAATGCGAGACGTCTCGCCGGGGGGACGTCTCGGTGATTTGCCAGAGACGTCTCCGGCACTGAAAAATTTCACAATGATTTCTATCTTTTTCCAATTTATTTTATTCAACCACAATAATCAGCGTGATTTCTTTTGGTGAATATAGAGTGAGTTTGCTTGTGATCCTTCCCTTCAATAATACATCCTATAAAAGTTTGATAATGATTTTTTTTTTGAATTATCAATATTGAAATGAGGAATGTTTGACCAAATTTCGAATGCCTATGAAATAGGCTCTGAAAATATCTCCACGAAGAGTCCAAGGGAGGGTAACCATCCTCCGGAAAGTCAAACAATTCGTCATCTAACTTTGATAGATTCATGTTTTCACTTATTAGATACTAGGTTTGCTATTTGTGACCTTGAAGTGTATTATTAGTTTGAGTAGTATTCATATGTATCTCTAGAGCTTACAAAGCATTGCATTACAGGTTCAATCTATTTGCTAGGATCATACAAGCACAAAGCATTCCTTAAAAAATTGAACCTATCTTTACAAAGGGGCTTTGTAAAGATGTCGGCCAATTGATTTTCAGTACATACATACTCAATCATCACATCATTTTTCAGCACATGATCCCTTATAAAGTGATGCCTAATCTCTATGTGTTTTGATTTAGAGTGTTGAACAGAATTTTTTGTTAAATTAATTGTACTTGTATTATCACATCTAATTGGTAAGTTGTCCATTTTGATACCGAAATCTTCAAGTTGTTGCTTAATCCAAAGAACTTAGGCACAACAGCTTCCAGCTGCAATGTACTCAGCCTCAGCTGTGGACAAGGCAACTGAATTCTGTTTCTTGCTAAACCAAGAAACCAAATTAGCACCCAAGAATTGACATGTGCCACTTGTGCTTTTTCTGTCGAGTTTGTACCGGCAAAATCAGCATTGGAATAAGCAATTAAATTTATATCAGATTGTTTAGAATATCATAAGCCTGCATTAGATGTCCCTACTAGATATCTGAATATTCTTTTAACAGCTTGCAAGTGTGATTCCTTAGGACATGCTTGGTATCTAGCACACATGCAAACACTGAATAATATGTCTGGTCTACTAGCAGTAAGGTAAAGTAAAGAACCTATCATACCTCTGTACAATTTGCATTCTATACTTTTACCTTTTTCATCTTTGTCAAGCTTGCAACTTGAGCCCATGGGTGTGCTGATTTCCTTTGCATCCTTCATCTTGAACTTTTCCAACATTTCCTTGATGTATTTGGACTGACTGATGAAGATGCCTTCCTCTGATTGTTTTATTTGTAGCCCAATGAAGAAGTTGAGCTCACCCATCATGCTCATCTCAAATTCTCCCTGCATAAGCTTAGCAAACTCTTGACAAAGACTATCATTAATAGCACCAAAAATTATATCATCCACATAAATTTGCATAAGCAATAAGTCATTCCCTTTTCTTTTAATGAAGAGGGTTTTGTCTACATTTCCTCTCTTAAACTTATTTTTAATTAGGAAATTACTTAATCTTTCATACCATGCCCTAGGGGCTTGCTTAAGTCCATACAATGCTTTATGCAATTTAAAAACATAATCTGGATGTAAGTGGTTCTCAAAATCTGGAGGTTGTCCTACATAAACTTCCTCCATTATATAACCATTTAAAAAGGCACTTTTTACATCCATTTGATAGAGTTTGAAATCCATGAAGCATGCATATGCCAAAAGTAGTCTAATAGCCTCTAACCTAGCAATAGGAGCAAAAGTTTCATCAAAATCTATTCCTTCCTCCTGATTATATCCTTTGGCTACTAGCCTAGCTTTGTTTCTTATTACTATTCCATCTTCATCTAGTTTATTTCTATATACCCAATTGGTGCCTATAATTGAAACATTAGGGTGTCTTTTTATTAGAGTCCAAACTTGATTTCGTTCAAATTGGTTTAATTCCTCTTGCATAGCATTCATCCAATTTTCATCTTTTTCGGCTTCTTCTAGTGATTTAGGCTCTATCTGTGAAACGAATGCAAGATAATTACTAGTGTTTCTTAAAGAGGATCTTGTCCTTATCCCTTGTGAAGGATCACCAAGGATTAGATCCCTTGGATGACTATGTGCATACCTCCATTCCTTAGGAAGATCTTGATTTCTCGCTGGAGGTTGATCTTCTTCATCTTGCTGAATTGTATCTTCTTTGATTTCATCCTCATGTTGTTTGTCTTGTATGGAGAATTTCTTCGTTCTGTCTTCAAGTATACCTGCATCACCATCTTCTTCTTTTCTAGAAGAATCTCCATTAGCTTCATCAAAAACAACATGAATGGATTCTTCAACAACGAGAGTTCTCTTGTTGAAGACCCTGTATGCTCTACTAGATGAGGAATAACCTAAGAAGATCCCCTCATCTGATTTAGCACTAAATTTACTTAGATTGTCCTTTCCATTGTTTAAAATAAAGCAGCGACAACCGAAAACATGAAAATAGCTTATATTAGGCTTCTTATTTTTCAACAACTCATAAGGTGTTTTCTTTAAGATAGATCTAACTAAAGCACGGTTTAAAATATGACATGCAGTATTTATTGCTTCAGCCCAAAAGTACTTTGGTAGATCCGATTCGCACAACATGGTACGAGCCATATCTGCTAGTGTGCGATTCTTCCTTTCTACCACCCCATTTTGTTGGAGTGTCCTAGGGGCCGAGAAATTGTGATTGATACCGTTTTCTTCACAAAATTTTTCAAAATGCTGATTTTCAAACTCGGTACCATGATCACTCCTAATTGCTTTTAGTTTTAGATTAAGTTCATTCGAAATCCTATTATGAAACTTGATGAAAGCGGGAAAGGACTCATCTTTGTGTGCAAGAAATGAAACCCATGTAAAACGTGAAAAATCATCAACAATTACAAGACCAAACTTCTTACCCCCTAGACTAGCAGTTCTAGTGGGTCCAAATAAATCCATGTGAATTAGTTCTAGGGGTTTTGATGTTGAGACTATGTTCTTAGACTTGAAGGAACTTCTTGTCTGTTTCCCTAGTTGACATGCAGCACAAATTTTGTTCTTTTCAAAGTCTATTTTCGGTAGTCCTTTGACTAGATCTTTTGTAGTCAATTTAGAAATTAAATCCATGCTAGCATGCCCTAACCTACGATGCCATAACCAGCTAGTCTCGTTGACTTTGGCATCCATGGCTACAAGACATTGGCCATCCTTCATGGTGAGATCATCAAGATCTACCATGTAAACATTTCCACGCCTATGTCCCGTAAGTATGATCTCATTGTCAACTGGACTACTAATTATGCATAGTGAAGATTCAAAAGACACTTTAAAGCCCTTGTCACAAAATTGACTTATACTTAATAAATTATGTTTTAATCCATTAACTAACAATACATTGTCAATAAATGAGGAGGGTGATATGGAGATTTTACCAACGCCAATGATTTGACCTTTAGCATTGTCTCCAAATGTGACTACTCCTCCTTCTTTTGATTTCAAGGTGACGAAAAGGCTCTTGTCACCGGTCATGTGCCTTGAGCAACCACTATCAAGATACCACATTCTCTTTTTACTCCCGGCTGCAAGGCATACCTGCAAAATAATCATGTGAAGCTCTTAGGTACCCAAGTTTTCTTGGGTCCTTCTTGGTTAGTGTAGTTGGTTCCCTTAGGCACCCACACTTTAGTTGTGTTTTTAATCTTTACAAATGTATTCTTGTTAGTTTGAATCTTTCTTTGAATGCAAGAATAGGCTTTGTGTCCACTTTTCCCACAATGAAAGCATGTAGGTTTTTCAGTTTTGATATCTTTTGCTTTCACAAAAAAATTCTTTAGATATTTTTGTTGTTTGCTAGTTTTGTATCCTAAACCGGATTTATTAAAAATAGCTCTTTGATTGGATAGAATAAGATTTAATTTTTCAGAGCTATGTGTAAATTTCTCCACAATTGGTTTGTACTTATGTACCTCATTTTTAAGATCCAAATTTTCTTTAGCCAATTCTTCCTTATCATTTTTAAGGGATTCAACATTTTGTGCAAGTGAGGTATTACTATTGAGTAGGAATTTAACTTTTAGATTTAATTCCTTAATGAGTGTTTTTGCCGTTTCATTTTCAATGCTAAGTTTTGAATTTTTATTCTCTAGGTCAATGGTGTTAACATTTTCAAAGCTCTCCTTCTCAATCAATAGGTTTTTAATGTCATCCTTTAGTTTTTGATTGGAGGCCTTTAATTCTTTATTTTTTGCTCCTAACATACTACAATCACTCATGAGCTCTTGGAAGGCTTCATATAATTCTTCTAAAGTAAAATCTGTAGTTGAGCTTTGACATACCTCATCGTCGTCGAATGCCATGAAACACAAGTTGGCGGTCTCTTCCTTCTCTTCCTCGGAGGAGGATGTGTCACTATCATCCCAAGTTGCTTTCAACGCCTTCTTCTTCTTCTTTCCATAGTGCTTCTTCTGTTGAGGGCATTCGGAGCGGATGTGTCCCGGTCTCTTGCAATCATAACATATTATTGGGTCTCTTTCTTTTTCTTTTTCCTTTTTCCAATCATTTCTCCCTCCAAACTTCTTTTTTGGGAAGGGTTTCTTTCTTCTCATGATTTTTTTGAACTTCCTTACTATTAAACCCAAGTCTTCATCTTCACTTTCTTCTTCACTCTCACTGCTTTCTTCTTCACAAACACTTGAAGTAGCCTTGAGTGCGATTGTCTTTTTCTTTGGCACATCTTCTTCATGTTGCTTCATTGTGAGCTCATGCGTCATCAATGAGCCCAATAGTTGTTCAAGTGCTAATGTGTTGAGGTCTTTAGCTTCTACGATCGCCGTGACCTTCGCTTCCCAAGCTTTTGGTAAGGACCTGAGAATTTTACTCACAAGTTCTGGGTTAGTGTAAGATTTACCCAAATTCTTTAGACCATTTATTATATCAGTGAAGCGTGTGAACATGCATGATATAGTTTCGTTGGGTTCCATCTTAAATAACTCATATTTGTGAACTAGAATGTTCACTTTAGACTCTTTGACTTGATTGGTACCCTCGTGGGTAACTTCAAGCCTATCCCATATTTTCTTGGCGGAACTACAGGTGGAGACTCTATTGAACTCATTTACATCTAGAGCACAAAATAATGAGTTCATGGCTCTAGCATTGAGTTGAACCATCCTACTATCATTCTCATTCCAATCCTCTTCAGGTTTGGGAACTTGAATGCCATTAACTATGTGATATGGTTCGTGTGGTCCTTTGATTATGACCCTCCACAAGGCATAATCTTGTGCTTGAATAAAAATTCTCATTCTAGTCTTTCAATAGGAATAATTTGTCCCATTGAAGAGTGGAGGTCTATTGGTAGCCTGCCCCTCAGCAGGAACAATGTTGAAGGGTGTTGCCATCTTGATCTTTGGCAAAGACGGTTAGGTCTTCAAGAAATACACAGAGCACCTGCTCTGATACCACTTGTTGCCCAGAGATGGTCACCCAAGAGGGGGGTGAATTGGGTGTTTTAAAACTTTTTGTCTAATTAAAACAAAACACACAAGTGTATGTGCAAAGGTGAAGCTAAAGTTGCAACCACAATCAAACGCAAACACACAAAGATTTATAGTGGTTCGGAGCTTCCACTGCTCCTACATCCACTCCCCAAACACCTTTGGGAATTTTCACTATAATCAGCGATTACAGTCCGGTAGTTTTGCGAGTGCACTACCCAACTCGTTGTTTTACCCCGGGCTAACAACGAACCCTACAATCCCCCAATTTAACCTAGGCTTGGGACGCCTATCCCTTGTTCCAAGTCCCTTGACTGGAACAAGCACAATAATCAAATGTTTTATAAAGCTTTGAAAGCTCTTATGAAAGCAAATATATCAATGAAAAACAACAAAACCGGAAGAACCCTTTTTGCCGTTGGAAGCGTGGGTGATGGTGGTTCTTCCGATGTGGATCACATTGGCTTGAATGCTAGCTTTGAATGCCGAGTGGGAGTGAGTAGTTGAGCACAAAATCAGATGGAAAAGCTTGAATGCACTTGATTTCTCCTCTTGAAAGCACTAACTCCCTTGAACCTCTTTCTCTTTCTTCTCTCCTGAATGATCTAGTGTTTTGTTGGTTGGAAGTTCTTTTTAAAGGCACTTAAAAGCTTCCTTTTATAGCCCTACAAGCAATAGATCCATTAGACACAAAGAAATGACCGTTTGAAATTCAAACAAACCTGCAAAAGTGTGTCAGTCGCGTCCCAGGCGCTCCGGAGACGTCTCCGCTTCAACGCGAGACGTCTCGGCTGTATAAAAATTCTTTTGACGATGTTTGGAGTCGACTCGGCGCTTTACGGTGACGTCTCTGAAGAAGAACAGCTTGAATGCTTGCTTTTCTGTTTTTCTGAGAGAGTCGGCTCGGCACTTTACGGGGACGTCTCGGGATGTTTGCGCTTTTTGCATGGGGACGACTCCGCGACGTCGGGGACGACTCCGCAGTTTTATCACCGAAAAACAAGTCCTCTGGAATCCCCTGAGAGAGTCGACTCCGCGCTTTCTGGGGACGTCTCGGGAAGTTTGCTTTTTATGAGTGGGGACGACTCCGCGTCCTTCGGAGACGACTCGCGCGCATCCCTTGAAATCGGCCTTTCTGCCGTCTCTGAGAGAGTCGACTCCGCAGAGTCGGGAGTCGACTCCGACCCTGCGAGACGCCTCGCCAGGTGCCGGGGATGTCTCCAGACGTGCCAATTCTTCCTCTTCGTGCCAGAGACGTCTCTGGGACAAACCGGAGACGTCTCGGCTGTCCCTGATCTGTTTTCTTCATCTCAAAAAAATCTTCAAAAAATCCTTGAAAAATATGGGAACATGCCTTGACAATTCTTAACAATATTCTTAGTTAAACACCTGAAATCCTCAAATAAATTGTTAATATAAAGGGAATTATACTCTAGTGTTTTGTATTCATCAAAATCCATTAGGGGGTCAACAAGGGGCCATTTTTCTGAATATGCTATACCCTTTCTTTGATCAGCTGGACCAACATCCTGTTGGAATGAATGCTGAGGTTGCTGCCTCTATAGACGTACTAATTTAGCAACCTCCTCAATCATTTCGAGCACCCGAGTTTGGTTTCTAACAACATTCTCTTGAAACACGGTTGATAGATCCAAAATTAGCTGAATCACAATTGATTGACCAGCCCCTCCTTGCTGAGAGGCCACATTTTGGTGCCCCGGACTTAGAGATGCCTCGACCGCTTGGTTAGTAGGGACTCTACCCTGAGAGCCACCAGCTTTCTCATTTAGACTACGAACATGGTGAGGCGGCATTCTAATTTAGTAAAAGGAAACAAACATCACAAATAATTTCCAAACAAAATAACACAAGGTTATTAACAAAAAGCAATTAATATTAATCTCTTGTCTAGTTCCGACCCATCTCAATATTTCTGATGAATCCTAAGGATCCTAAAACTTAGGCTCTGATACCACTAAATCTGTCATGCTTCGAATCCAGAGCATAACAGACACTACATACTTGTATAGCGAACCATAGAAGCATGCAAAGCTACAGATTATATCAAAGCAACAATAATCCCTAAAAATTTATTTAATCAAGAACTTATCAAAATGATTCTTACAATTGTTGCAAAGTAACATAAGTCAATAATGCTAACTACTAACATAAACTAAATAAAATATTCGAACTAGACTGACTAAAACTTCAATGACTGAAAGTATCTTCAAATGAACTTGCGAACTCTCCAAGTTTTGAGCAATCATGCATCTGGATATAAAATAAAAAAAAGATAATAATGAGCTACACTAGCCTAGTAAGCAATATAACACCTCAAAGTGGGTTAAAGCATGCCAAATAATTTAGTTAAAAGCACAAAATATTGATTAAAAAATAAATTATTTCTCGAATAATGCATATTTCTTTTGAAATATACTATAGTCTTTACAAAAAATGCAAGAAACAAAAATCAAATATCAAATATCAAATATCAAAAATCAAAAATCAGGTTATGGCCACGTAATCCAGTGATAAGAGTCAGAATACACAAAATGCCAAAAATTACTATTCTTAATCATTAGTGGCACAGTGTCCCAAAAACTACTATTCTAGTCACTGATGGTGCAGTATCGAAACCGGTTTCTCACAAAATATAAGTTGATAGGGCCAACGAATAATTTTTTTTGGTGGGGCAAGATCATTTTGTAGCCGTGCTGAGAACGCATGCATATAAAACAAATTTCATAATTTATATAGTCATATTTTCTAAATTCCATAACATCACACAAAACATAATTTAAAATAATTACTATCGTAGCAATAACATGCCTCACCCATTTAACTAAGTATAAAATAGATATCAAAAATTTAAATCAACTAATTATAATTTTACTAAAAATTTAAAAAATACACTTTAAGGCATTAGGTTACTTATCTCTTTTTGCTTCAAAAATTCTACTTTAGTTAGATAAGTCAGGTGTACTTGTTTTAATATAATTAAAATATTATAAATTTCATCATCATTTTAGAAGTCAAGCAAAATCAAAATAAAATACTACTGGAGAACGACCTCATGCCCCCAAATCAAGTCGGTCATATGATAGTGCCCGAATGCCTGGGTCGGTTCGAGCAAGGAGGATTCAACGGATCAGGTAAAGATCAAAAGTGGCTAAATCTAGCTAGGGTTAAAGTAATGGGTCAGTCTACCGCCCGAGTACCGAGGCAGTTCAGGGTCTCCAAACTAGATTAACTTAGATCCGAGCAACAAGAAAAGCAAAGCTTATACTAGGATCTCTAAGCCTATCTAGAGAGAGAGGGAGAGGAGAGAGAGCCTCAGCTTGGATCAGCCAGGAGTCTGGATTTGGTCCGTCATAGTGGCATGGACCATCCTGGATTAATCATCATGCCTGGCCCATGATTCAAGACAGAGAAAAGAGGATTTGAGGAACTAACCCGTAAATAAATAGATGAATAAAATGAATAGAAATAAAGAATTTGAGAAGGAAGTAGAAGGTAGAACGAAGAGAAGAGACAGAAGAGAAGGAAGAGAGGAGAGGGAAGAAAGTGCGGCAGGAGCTGGGCCATGGTGGCAGGAGGCCGACGGCTAGCCGTCGACGGTAGGGGCGGCTGATGGAGATTGACGAGAAGGAAAATCGAGAGCACTCTTGATTTATCCTAAAATAGAGAAAGGGAAAAGGCTTGGTTGGTTCAACCTGAGGAGCAAAGGGAAGGGGGCTTACCGGTGGATCGGCGGAGGTGAAGGATCTCGGCCAAAGGGCTTGGTCCCGCGAGCTTATAGCTGCGGTGTTCGAAATAGGGGAAAGATCCTGAAATATGGGAAATAGAGTGCTCGGGCAGAATTGAGGGGAAACGGGGCTTTTGGTAGTGGTGCTCAACTCGGGTGGAATGCCGGCTACTAGAGAAGGAGAAGAAGGAGGGAGGAGAGGGAAGAGAAGTCTCGATGGAGCTCAATGGTGAATCAATTGTAGAGAAAGAGAAAAATTTATAGAGAAAGTTTTTGAAGAGATAAGCTTGGATTTATTGCTTCACCGCGATTTTCACGGTGGATGGACTCAAACAATGTGGAGGCTAGGCTGATCCTAGCCTTTGGCAGTCCCCACGGTCGAGGACTCTTCCTCCTCCTCTATTTAGTTGAATGGGGCTCTACCTAGTTATGAATGAGAAGAGGGCCTTCGGGCCCTCTCTTGGCATCAGGTTGTGCCAAAGCGCTGGACCAGTGAAGGCTAGGCCTCACATTCTCCCTTCTTAAAAAAATTCGTCCTCTAATTTTAACATACCTTAGCTTCAAAATAGGTTTGGATATTTTTCCTTCATCTTGTCCTCTAGTTCCCAAGTTGCCTCACGTTCTGAGTGATTACTCCACTGGATCTTGACATAAGGAATTGCGCAGCTTCTTAATACTTGTTCCTTTCTATCAACAATACGCTCATCATATGACAAGTCCTCTCTAAGCCACAAAGGAGCCATTTCTACCATATGGCCGGCATCTGGAGCATACTTTCTTAACATGAAAACATGGAATACATTATAAACTCTAGATAGTGATGGTGCAGATGCCAATCTATAAGCTACAGCTCCAACTCTTTCCAGAATTTCAAAAGGTCCCACATAACGCAGACAAAATGCCCCACGAATTCCAAATCGCATTACTTCTTTAGCAGAAGATACTTTCAAAAATACATAGTCTCTGACCTAATATTCTAATTCTTGCCTCCTATTATCTGCATAGCTTTTTTATCTACTCTGAGCTATCCGAAGGCATTCTTTGATTAGCTAGATCTTCTCTACTATTTGCAGAACAATCTCAGGATTTATAAGTTTTCTTTCATCTACATCATCCCAACAGATAGGAGATCTGCACTTTCTTTCATAAAGAGCCTAATAAGGGGCCATCTTAATATTTGTGTAGTAACTATTATTATATGCAAACTCAACCAAAAGCAAGTGACAGTCCCATGAACCTCTCATATCAATCCCACAAGCTATAAGCATATCTTCCAAAATTTGAATGGTCCTTTTCGGCAGGCCATCAGTCTGAGGGTGAAAAGCTATGCTGAAACTAATAGTGGTCTCCAAAGTTTTATGCAGACTATCCCAAAAATATGCTACAAACCATGAGTTCCTATCAGAAACAATGGATACAGGTACTCCATGCAACCTCACTATCTCCTCAATATAGAGTTCTGCAAACTTTTCCAATATCATTCCTACTTTAAATGCCAAGAAGTGACCTGATTTTGTCAACCTGTCTGCAATTACCATATAGCATCATAACCCTTAGGAGTATGAGGCAACCTAGAGGTGAAGTCCATTGTGATGTGTTCTCACTTTCATTTTGGAATCAAAAGAGGATGCAATGACCCTGCAGGTCTTTGATGTTCAACTTTAACCTGCTAACAAGTCAAACATCATGCTACGAATTGTGTGATCTCTCTCTTCATGTTATTCCACCAAAATATATTTTTTCAAACCCGTATACATCGTAGTACGCCGAAGATGAATTATGTACCTGGTGATATGAATTTCTTTCATAATTTTTTTTTAACTCAAAATCATTTGGTACAAATTCTATTCTTGAATCTCAATGATCCATCCTCGTGCATTCTAAACTATGACTGAGAACCTGACTCAACATCATTCTTAATCTTTTGCAACTAAGGGTCATCTAGTTGGGCAATCTTGATCCTATCTATTAAGGTAGGTTGGACATGGAAGTTGGCCAAACAGATATCAAGATCATTCTGACATACCTCAATTTATGTTCTACGATCTTCAAAAATGCCTTTCTGAGAGGTGAATAAAACAACAATATTACCTGTAGATTTTCTGCTCAGTGCATCAGCCACCACATTAGCTTTTTTTGGATGATAATATATAGACAAATCATAATCTTTAAGCAACTTTAACAATCTTCTCTATCTTATATTCAGTTCCTTCTATGTAAAGATATATTTTAAACTTTTATAATCAGTGTACACCTTACAAGATTCACCATATAAATAGTGTCTCTAAATTTTTAATGCAAATACGATAGCTGCAAGTTCAAGATCATGAGTCGGGTACTTTTCTTCATAAGGTTTTAGCTGTCGTGAGGCATAAGCAATTACTTTATCATTTTGCATGAGGACATAACCCAATCGTTTCTTTAAAGCATCACTGTAGATGATAAATCCTCCATCACTAGAGGAAAGGGTAATGATAAGGTCCAATACCAAACATTGCTTAAGCTCCTGAAAGCTCTATTCATATTTATCTGACCAATCAAACATAACTTTTTTATGAGTTAGTCGAGTTAAAGGTGCAGCAATAGAGAAAAAACTCTCAACAAACCTTCTATAATATCCAGCTAGACCTAAGAACCTCAGAAACATTATTTGGCCTGCTCTAGTTGACCACTACTTTATCTTGTTTGGATCCACATAAATCTCCTCTTTACATATCACATGCCATAGGAACATCACAGTGTCCAGCCAAAATTCACTTTTCTTCAGTTTACTATACAACTGCTCTTGTCTTAGAGTTTCTAAAACTATTCTTAAATGTTGCTCATTCTTGCCCTGACTTCCAGAATAAATTAGAATATCATCAATAAAGACAACCACAAATTTGTCTAAAAAGGGTTGAAACACCCTATTCATCTGGTCCATAAATGCTGCAGGGGCATTTGTCAGCCCAAAGAGCATGACCAAAAATTTAATAGTGCTTGTACCTTATAAAAGTAGTCTTTAGCACATCTTCCTCCCTTATCTTCAATTGATGGTATCCAAAATGAAGATCAATTTTGGAGAATACCTGAGCACCCTTTAACTAATCAAACAGGTCATCAATCCTTGATAGAGGATACTTGTTCTTTATTGTTACCTTATTTATCTCTTGATAATCAATACATAACATCATGCTACCATCCTTCTTCTTTACAAACAATATTGGGGATTCTCAATGAGAAACACTAGGTCTAATGAAGCCTTTATCAAGAAGATCTTGCAACTGCTCCTTTAATTCCTTCATTTCAGCGGGAGCCATTCTATAAGGAATTTTCGAGATTGGTGTTGTATAGGGAATCAAATCAATTACAAATAAAATTTCTCTATCTGGTGGCAAACCTGAATGATCTTCCAAAAAAATGTCAGGGTATTCATTCACTACTAGGATATCTTCCAATCTCTAGTCAGATTGTGTGATATCAACTACGGTGGCAACATGTGTCATACTCTGCTTCTTGGATAGCCACTTTATTTGCATAACAGAAGCAACTCTAGAAAAAGTAGAAGCACCACTACCCATAAAGCTAAATTCAGCATCTCTAGGGATTCGAAAATTTACTTGTTTATCATAGCAATCAATAGTAGAAAAATTTGACGTTGACCAATTCATATCCAATATTATGTCAAAATCATGAATGTCTATGACTATCAAATCACCAGTCAATTCTATACCTACTATCTAAACTAAACAAGACTTACATATCTGATTAACAATCACCCCAACCCTGGCAGGGGTACTAACATGCAAATCAATTCTTAACGGCACATAGAGCAAGTTATGCTTTTGCAGAAATACAGATGATACAAAAGAATCTGTAGCACCAGAATCAAATAATACATGAGCATAAATAGATGAAATCGGCAATATACTAGATACCATAGTGTCAGATGCCTGAGCATTCTGTTGAGTCAATGCATAAACATGTCCTTGAGTGTGTAGTCTCCCCCCATTCTAAAGCTTGAGAGAAGAAGCCTGAGCTGACTGAGCTGGAGCAAGAGAAGCTTGCAGTTGCTAGATCTTAGTAGCTTGAGGCCTCTAAACTGATTAAGATTCCTGCTGATTATAAGAGCACTCTGCTATCTTATGACCCTATAGGCCACATCTGAAACAAGCACCAGTTAACCACCT
Organism: Phoenix dactylifera; assembly: GCF_051530095.1. Lineage (NCBI taxonomy): Eukaryota > Viridiplantae > Streptophyta > Magnoliopsida > Arecales > Arecaceae > Phoenix > Phoenix dactylifera. The sequence continues at coordinate 12,018,585 of NC_143192.1, forward strand.
ACAATTCTCAGTCTTATGAGTACCACCACATGCTTCACACTTGAGTTTGTTCTGTTGAGTAATCTTCCCATATGATTCTTCCTTCCCTGAATGCTAAGATTTGTCATGGAATTTTGCAGGCCCACTAGAGTTCTGTTCACCGTGAGTATCAAAATCTCTACTCCTCTTCTTTCGCTCTCCACCGTTAGTGTCTTGAGTTTTTTTCCAAATAACCTCCATATACATGGCCCTATCTATCAATTCATCATAGTTTGCTGAATGCATTGCGGCCAAACTCCGATGTAAGTGAGGCTTCAATCCTTCTTCAAATCTCTTCATCCTGGACTCTACATCCATGATGGAGGTGGTAGCAAATTGGGACAATCTGTCAAACTCGGCCTCATATTCATCCACAGTCATAGCTCCTCGAAATAGATTAAGAAATTCACTTTCTAGCTCCCTCAGTCGACTTGAAGGAAAGTACTTGGAGTAGAAGGCTATGCAAAACCTCTACGAGGTAATTATTTCTTGCTCAGGAGCCAAAGTGCACTCCGCAGACTTCCACTAGTGCTAGGCTTTGTCTTGAAGCATAAAGATGGCAAATCTGACTTTTTCTTCATCAGTGCAGTCCATTGCCCTAAAAGCTTCCTCCAATTCATCAATCCAAGCTTCATTCTCATGCGGATTAGTGGTATCTTTAAATGCTAAAGGAGAAAATTTTCTAAATTCTGCTATCCCCATTCTTTGATCAATTAGACCAACATCCTGCTAGATTGAATGCTGAGGTTGTTGCCTCCGCTAATATAATAATCCAAGAACCTCCTCAATCACATCAAGCACCTGGGTTTGGTTTTCAACAGCATTCCCTTGAATCATAGTTGACTGACCTAAAATTAGATGATTCGTAGTTAATTGACTGGCCCCTCCTTCTTGCTAAATTCTGGAGGCTATATTCTGGTGCCCCAAACTTTGAGATGCCTCAACAGCTTGATTAGTAGGGACTCTACCCTGAGAGCCCCGAGCTATCTCATTCAGACTACGGGTACGGTGAGCCGACATTTTGATTCAGTAAAATAAAACAAACATCACAAATAATATCCAAACAAAATAATATAAGGTTATTAACAAAAAACAATTAATATTATTCTCTTGTCTAATTCCTACATGTCTCTCAACCTTTCTAATAAATTCTAAGGAACCTAAAATCTAGGCTCTGATACTGCTAAATTTGTCACATCCTGAATCCAGAGTGTTGCCCAAGGTGACAAGCCAAGAGGGGGGGGGGGGTGAATTGGTTTCTTTTAATTTTAACTATCTTACTTGTGTTAAATGATGTGTTAGTGAACTTAAACAAATCACAATGCAAACAACAAGAAGTATAGTGGTTCGGTGCTCTCCTTAGCACCTACATCCACTCCCCAAGCGACCCCTTGGGAATTCACTATAATCCCGCGGATTACAGTTGGATTGTTTTCCGGGCTCACAATCCAAAAACCTTTACACTTTGGTTTTCCGGGTTCACCAAAAATCTATGTTGGTTTTACGGGCTCACCAACGAACCTATACAATTGGTTTTACGGGTTCACCAACAACCTACGTTGGTTTTACGGGCTTACCAACAACCTATGTTGGTTTTACGGGCTCACCAACGAACCTTTACAATTGGTTTTCCGGGTTCACCAATCAACCTATTCCGTTGGTTTTGCGGGCTAACCAACCAACCTTTACAAGTAGTTTAATAAACAAAGGAAGAAAATTTAAACTCCTAGATGAGCAAATATAACAATATAATCTACAAAGAAGAGTTTAGAGAATATTTATCGCTTGATGTGACTTCTCTCTTCTTTGTCAAGGATGCTTCACTCTTCAAGGGTGGATGGAGCTCTTGATGACTCTTTGAATCTGCTCAACCACTTTCTTTTGATTCTTGAATGAAGCACTTGGATGAAGCTTGCCTTGCTAGGGTTCTCTCTTGAATGCACTTGATGTATTTTTCCAAAGCTTGCTTCCTCTGATGAATACTCCCTCTTAAATACTTCTCCAACCTCCAAATAGTCCTTCCTGACCGTTGGATTGAAGAAACTAGCCGTTTATAGCCGTTGGAAGTCCAAAAAGCACTTCTGCACAACTAGCCGTTATGCTTCTGCCCGTGCTTGGGTCGACCCAAACTTTTCTTGGGTCGACCCAAACCTTGGGTCAGCTCAAACTTTTTCTTGGGTCGACCCAACCTTCAGAAACACAGAAACTTGGAATTCAGCTTTCCTTCACTTGGGTCGACCCAACCTTTCCTTGGGTCGACTCAAGGTTCAGTTGGGTCGACTCAACTTCTTCTTGGGTCGACCCTAACAGGGTTTCCAGAGAACCTTTTCTGTCTTCTGTTCTGTCTTGCCTTTGGGTCGACCCACACAGGGTTTGGGTCGACTCAAGCTTGGGTCGACTCAACTTCATCTTGGGTCGACCCTCTCAGTAAATCCAGAGAACTATTTTCTGAGTTGTTTTGAGGATCTTGATGTTTGGGTCGACTCATGCTTTCCTTGGGTCGACCCAACACACTGTTCATCTGTGCCATTTTTGCAGAAGTGTGCCAAATGATTTCTTGATGTGCCGGGGTCGACCCAATCATCCTTTGGGTCGACTCAATCCACACTTTGCTGCATCTCAAGGTTAGATTCATTCAAATAAACAATGAAATGTATCTATATCAATTTAAACAAATATACTGAGAGTAACAGACTTAAGAATGTAGTATCGATTTAACTTATAACATACTCTAGATAATTGCTTGTTAATCATCAAAATAACACTATCATCCTCAATCTCCCCCTTTTTGATGATTACAAAATAAAGAGTATGAGCCTATTGATATTTATCTTAAAATCAGTTTTTTTGAAAGGGCTTAACTTGCTGAATTTCAGCTTTTCATATATAAGAGTGAAGTCTCCCCCTATATCATTCAAATGTTGCCAGTTTGACTTTTTGAATTGTTCCCCCTTTCATTTATAATTCATTAAAGATGAAACTCCAAAAATTTGAGATAAAACATGAGTTTCAGATTATATATCGAGGTGTGAAAGGTGCGTGCTAAATTCTGAAATTCTATGTGCCAAATTCTGAAATTTGATAGAAATTTTTGATTTGATCATTTTCATTGTTACAAATTGCTCCCCCTTAAATGTATATGCTTTCCTATATGATTTTCAATTTGTTTTACAAGTTATTTCTCTTTTCTTACACAATTTCTTTACTTCTCCTCTTATTACTCTTTCTTTACTTCTCCCCTATTACTCTTTCTTTACTTCTCCCCCTTTTTGTTATCATCAAATAGGTGCATGGGAAAAGACACAATAAATAACAAACATTCAAACTTCATTGATCAAAATAGGAACATTTTAGTACATTCATGCCAAAAATAAAAGCAAATACAATGTTCCTTAATCAAAGTTTAAGATACATGATAAACACAAAATACATATGAGAACTAGATACATATCCTAGGCTCTAAACAAGATCGTGAGACTCTCCCGGATCGCTTGGCTACGACTCTCTTGGGTCCCATTTCTCCAAGATATTGAAGTAATCTACTGTTTGGAGATGATTGGAGAAGATTTGAGAGTGGAAAATAGGGTTTTCGGAAGAGGACAAAGGGTAAACAGTGCCCTAAAGGCTCACGGGTCCCCCTTTTAACAGTGGGGTCCTGACGTTGGGTCGACCCTATTCTAGGTTGGGTCGACCCAAGTTTAGAAATTTTTTCTTTCTCTTCCTTTTCGCTTCTAAAAATTTTCCTTGCTTCCAATCCTTACAAATTCTTTCTGGGACAATGATACATGAGTAAGGAATCTATAGATTACAAGTTTGACTCATGTTTCATGGGTTTTTAGAAATGGGAGGAATGTATCATGAGACTGCTTGCTCCCTTTTATATCTCTTCAATAAAAAGGATCGCATATGCCTAATTTCCTCCTTAGCGTGCAGAATCTATCTTCACTCAAGGATTTTGTGAATATGTCAGCTAATTGTTTTTCAGTACATATATGCTCAATACATATGTTTCCATTTTGCACATGATCCCTAATAAAATGATATCTTATTTCTATGTGTTTGGCTTTAGAAATGAGACATTTAAGATGTGAGCCAAAAGAGATCTCTAACTGTAGATTCCAAAGATATTTTTCAAATCAAGTGTAGATGGAATCTTTTTCAAGTTATTTGAAGAAGTATCAAGAATAATATTCAAAGAAGGCACGAATGAAAATTCAACACCTTTATATATATATATATATTAAGTATATAGCAAGATGAAAGCAATCTAATTAATTTTCAGAGTATAGTATAAGAGCAAATAAAGATCAAACCTTATATACTCGAAAAACATAAGATTATGTTGAATCCTTAATTCTTAATGACTTCAAAGTTCTTTCATGATATAAAAGTATTGGGGCATAGATACCAAAACATGAATTTATGCAGTGTAAAATACATAAAAATCAAGGCTTTGAAAGTTCTTTTAGAGCTCTCTTAAAGACTTTCTTTTACTCCTTTAAAGATCATAGCATCAAAATCAATTAAAATGAATTGGCTCAGGATTGAAACACTAAAGTGCAAGCCAATAAGAACTCATAAGTAGATTCCAAGATAAATTTTCGAAACTAAGACAGATGAAATCCTTTTCAATTAATTTTCAGAAATAAATGATTTACCGATGAATACAGATGGAAATCCAACTTTCAAAAGATATTCAATGAAGCACAAAGTTTAATACCACTTTACATTTAGTATTCTTTGTCTCATTTTTAGATGCGAATTTATACGATTAAGTTCTATATGATCTCTCACTCTGAAATTTTCTTTCTCCCCCTTAATTAATCATTCCATTTGAGAGTTTAGAGTTTGAAGATAATTTTCAATAAAGAGATTGAGTATTTAAAGCTCCCCCTTAAAAGATGCATTTTCTTTCAAACCTTTTTTTTGTTCTTCTATAATATCAAGAATGTAGAGTGATCTAGAATTTTTCAAAATTTATAGCAATCACTTTTTTTAATCTTTCAAGAATAAATTATATTTCCTCCTATTTTTTTTTGAATATGTATGGAAATATTAATCAGAAAATAATTCTTTTGAAGCTCAAATTTCTTTCAAAAGTAATTACATTTTCTTTCCTATAAGAATTATTGAAGTGAGTTGAAATATTTTAAGCTTTAGGATCATTAGCTCTCTTCTTAAAAATAGCTTTTCTTTTTAATGATAGAAGCATTTAATTATGTAGGAGTGTATATTCAAAATATTAATTTCTTAGTCATAGTTTTTCAGCAATGTATATATGAAGCACCATAAATCTTTTTAATATCAAAATAATATCATATATTTAGAACCATTTATTTGCAATCAAGATCATTGAAAAACACATCATTTAGACCAATTTCAGTACACTTATAAGATAAAAAATGATATGTTTCAGATGCGTATCGGAGCAAACAACCAAGGTATCCAAAGTAATTCTATTTTTCTTAAACCGTAGTTTTCATCTAGAAATCATATTGAGTTATTCCCCAAAATGATGCAATCATTGAAGCATATAATGAAAGTTACAAAAATGCAACGATAGAAGCATTTTTAAATTAAGTTTAAGCTTTTATACAAAATCAGATTCTGAATTTCATAAAAATTTTCAAGGAGGCTTTCAGGATTATAATTTGAGATTTGCATCTTCTACATTGTAGCTCATCTTAAATTATTAAGATTGAAAACACATATTTCAAGAACATTAGAGCACATCCAGAATCTTTGTAATTCATATTGAATTTTGGGACAAATTGGAGGATATTATGTACTAATGTTAGGCAAGATAAAAGATAAATCAGAATCAATTCATTTTGCCTAATTTGCAAATTCAAATTATTCTTTTCTTTTATTTTTCAAAATATATTCATTAAAACAAAATGATGTTGTTGTTGGTAATAACATGTTTCAATCAAATTTTATAGGCATGAAGCATTACAAGTTATATTTAGGAAAGATCTTTGTTATTTGAATATTGAAAACACATAATTCAAAACATCATGTGACATGCAAAACATAATATGCATTAAGTCATAACATCATGTATTAAAACATTAAGAGCAAGCATGTCAAGGATCAAAATTAATTCTTTTCAAATAAACTCTCCCTATTTAAGTGTAATTGATTACGGATTTTATCCCTTTCACAAGTCTCACAAATGTGCCGAATGTATTATGCTTGTTTTGCTTTTCCTTAAGATTGAAGTATTTGCCTTTACTTAGATTTTACTTCTCTTGAATAATATCCATTTTCTTTTCTTTATCTCTCTCTCTTTTTGTTATTCTCAAGTAATTTACATGAAAGAGCAGAATAAAGAAATAATCTTATGTATCATATAGATGTATATCATGCAAACAACATTTTCATTATGCTCAAGAATTCATAGCTTCTCACAAGTCAATTCAAATCAGCATTTTAAGCATATACTTGTGTATTTCATGGTTATGATATAGGCAAAGGAACATTTTAGTTTGAGCAAATCATGAATCAATTTCTAAAAGCATAAGTCAATTAATACATATATAGACATGATATCAAGAAATTAATAATTAAAGATTTTAACCATGCCACAATAAGATTTAAGTTATTGACTTTGCTCAGCTAATTTATGAGAAAGGTATCTAAAATTACCGATTCATTCTATATTCTTCAAGTCAAACTAGATTTCTTATGTGTGAACGTTTGGCTGAAGAAGGTCCTCTCTCTTGTTTGCATGTGAATGTTTATTGTATCTTATGTGGAGGTGTCCTTCAAGTTGAAATCTCTCATTTTCTTGCTCAAGGATCCTGCATTATTAACAAACTCCTTTTTTTTTTTTTGAAAAAAAGTCATTAGTTACTTCAAGATACAAAACATTCATACAACATATTTCTTAACTAGATGACTCAACATAAGATATGACAATAATTGAATATTGAGTCACTTTACTCAAGAGATTGCCTAAATATAAGCAAGCACATGTCACTTGAACTAAAGAGATAGTTTCATTAACCAAGATGGTTCAAGAACAAGCATGTGAGGCAATAGGAAGATTCATCAAGGTCAAATCAATTTCTTGTTTTCAGAATCAATTTAGCTTAGATTCTATTTGCTTAAGATAACTATCAATAAGACGTGCTAGCTAAGTTTTCATCAAATTATCTTAAACAGTTGTTTCTATCAAAATTCAGATTGTTACATAGAATCAAAATGATAAACTATATTCTCAATAAAGGATCTAGTTTTAATAAGAATAGTATGAATTGATATTTCTACAACTAGTATCTTTTCATTGAATATTCTATATGCATTGCTTGAAGAGTAATATCCAAAGAAATATTTGTTTTATCAGATTTGACATTATTTTCATAAGAACATATCAAGCATGACATGTATGACTGAAAAATATAAAAGATATACAATATATCATTTTCTATTTTTCAGAAGATCAAAAGGAGTTTTCTAATAGAAACCATATGTATGACAAGCAATGATGATAGCTTTTAACAGAAATCATTTAAGTAGATGACTATCATACAACATTGTCTTTTTCATTTCTTCAAGGATTCTATCAACCCTATTTTATTTATGGTGTTCTTGGTGTAGAAACAATTGTATTCAATATTATTTTCTGTGCACAACTTAATAAGAAATTGGTTTTCAAAACTATGCCATGATACAATTTTATTTTCATAGTTCGCAAACCTTCTTCATTTGAACCCTTTTTGTGAGTTTGTGCCAATGCAGAAAATATTTCAATTTAAGTGCCAAGAACAAAGCCAATGTAAGCTTTTGAAAAACTCAATGATGTAAACAACATCTTTAGATTTAGAAATTATTTTTTTTTTGTTTGTTTCCTTAGTTAACATGCGTAGCAAACTTTGACCTTGCAGAAATTAATCTAAGTAAGTCAATGACAAGGTCTTTTGAGACTAAGTACATACTAGCATGAGTTAATGCCAAAATAAAGGTTTCTTTAATCTTGGTATTCATAGTGCATATATTCAAAGGCATACCAAGTAGACATTCTTGTGTTTATGATCAATAGAAGATAATGCCGAGGATAAGAACTCTCAATCAAGTATATAGAGAATTCACAGAGTTATTCTAGGAGTATTGATTAAGTAAATTATCCATCAATAACTGAAGCATAATATAGGAAGATGGAGTGATTTGGATATATTTTCTTTTCATACCAAAAGTATCACTTATATCATAGAAATGATTAATACTAGCTACAATTTCAATATGAGAGGATGCAAGGATTACTAATTTCATTATTTCTTCCATTTTGGTCACTCTTCTTAATTATATTTTAAGTTCCATTCTTTAACACGTGTCTAGAGAACCCATTGTCCAGATAATTGGAATCTTGGGTAGCTAGACACATTTGCTAAAAATGATCATGTTTTCAACTTAGAAACCCAAGCTCTTTTGGGTCCTTGCAGGTTAGCTATAATTGTTTTTTTTGGAACCCATATTCTCTTAATTACCATTTTGTCTCTTAGTTTGCAGATTTTAGGATTACAAGTAATATACTTCTCCATACTCTTGCTAAATTTAAACAACATAGATTTAGCAAAAACAGATAATGAATTTTCAGTTTTCTGTTTCTGTTTATTAGTTTCACCAGATTTGTGAAAAATTATTTTAGGATGAATAGTGGAGGATTTAAGAAATATATTCTCGAAAGATTTTTGAGTGTACCAAGGTTGATATCCCAATCCAGCTTTGTCATATACAGCTCTTGAATTTTCTATCATTAAATTCAGTTTTTCAGAGCTGAGAGTGAATCTTTCAACAGTAGGTTTCAAATTATCAAATTCTTTAGTTAATTTTTCATTATCTTCTGAAAGCAATTCATTGTTTTTCTTAAGTTTATCATGGCTTTCAGTGAGAAGTTGATTTCTCTGATTTAGTTCTTTATTTTCTTTAATTAAGATTTCAATTTCATTAGTCAGTTTTAGTTTTTCATCTATTAGGATTTGATTTTCATTCTTCAAGTTCTTGTTCCTACAAATAAGTTTCTTATGTTCTAAATACAAATCAGAAAAGACATCATGAAGTTCATCAAATGTAAAATCATTTTTAGTTTTAGCATGTACCTCATATATCTCATCTTCATGTGCCAAGCATGAATTTGCAATATGATGCTGCTATTCTTCTACACATGATGTTTCAGATTTGTTAGTGCATTCATATTTAACTTCAAGCATATTCCATATTTCCTTAGCAGTTGTGCAAAAAGATATGCAATTAAGTTCACTATCATCTAATGCACAAAATAGCACATTCATGACTTTTGCATTTTGCTGATCCATTTTCTTATCATGATTAGTGCTTGTGTGTGGTCCATTGACTATGATACTCCATAAATCATAGTCATGTGCTTGAATGAAAATACGCATGCGTGCTTTCCAATATGTATAGTTTATGCCATTAAAAAGTGGAGGTCTATCAATTAATTGTCCCTCTCCTAGAAAACTATCTATTTGAGTTGTCATGATCTTTGGCTCTTGATCTTGAGATCAATAATTAATATTAGAGCACCTGCTTTGATACCACTTGTTGCCCAAGGTGACAAGCCAAGAGGGGGGGTGAATTGGTTTCTTTTAATTTTAACTATCTTACTTGTGTTAAATGATGTGTTAGTGAACTTAAACAAATCACAATGCAAACAACAAGAAGTATAGTGGTTCGGTGCTCTCCTTAGCACCTACATCCACTCCCCAAGCGATCCCTTGGGAATTCACTATAATCCCGCGGATTACAGTTGGATTGTTTTCCGGGCTCACAATCCAAAAACCTTTACACTTTGGTTTTCCGGGTTCACCAAAAACCTATGTTGGTTTTACGGGCTCACCAACGAACCTATACAATTGGTTTTACGGGTTCACCAACAACCTACGTTGGTTTTACAGGCTTACCAACAACCTATATTGGTTTTACGGGCTCACCAACGAACTTTTACAATTGGTTTTCCGGGTTCACCAATCAACCTATTCCGTTGGTTTTGCGGGCTAACCAATCAACCTTTACAAGTAGTTTAATAAACAAAGGAAGAAGATTTAAACTCCTAGATGAGCAAATATAACAATATAATCTACAAAGAAGAGTTTAGAGAATATTTATCGCTTGATGTGACTTCTCTCTTCTTTGTCAAGGATGCTTCACTCTTCAAGGGTGGATGGAGCTCTTGATGACTCTTTGAATCTGCTCAACCACTTTCTTTTGATTCTTGAATGAAGCACTTGGATGAAGCTTGCCTTGCTAGGGTTCTCTCTTGAATGCACTTGATGTATTTTCCCAAAGCTTGCTTCCTCTGATGAATACTCCCTCTTAAATACTTCTCCAACCTCCAAATAGTCCTTCCTGACCGTTGGATTGAAGAAACTAGCCGTTTATAGCCGTTGGGAGTCCAAAAAGCACTTCTGCACAACTAGCCGTAATGCTTCTGCCCGTACTTGGGTCGACCCAAACTTTTCTTGGGTCGACCCAAACCTTGGGTCAGCTCAAACTTTTTCTTGGGTCGACCCAACCTTCAGAAACACAGAAACTTGGAATTCAGCTTTCCTTCACTTGGGTCGACCCAACCTTTCCTTGGGTCGACTCAAGGTTCAGTTGGGTCGACTCAACTTCTTCTTGGGTCGACCCTAACAGGGTTTCCAGAGAACCTTTTCTGTCTTCTGTTCTGTCTTGCCTTTGGGTCGACCCACACAGGGTTTGGGTCGACTCAAGCTTGGGTCGACTCAACTTCATCTTGGGTCGACCCTCTCAGTAAATCTAGAGAACCATTTTCTGAGTTGTTTTGAGGATCTTGATGTTTGGGTCGACTCATGCTTTTCTTGGGTCGACCCAACACACTGTTCATCTGTGCCATTTTTGCAGAAGTGTGCCAAATGATTTCTTGATGTGCCGGGGTCGACCCAATCATCCTTTGGGTCGACTCAATCCACACTTTGCTGCATCTCAAGGTTAGATTCATTCAAATAAACAATGAAATGTATCTATATCAATTTAAAAAAATATACTGAGAGTAACAGACTTAAGAATGTAGTATCGATTTAACTTATAACATACTCTAGATAATTGCTTGTTAATCATCAAAATAACACTATCATCCTCACAGAGTGTAATAGACGCTGCATACCTATACAGCGGACCATAAAGCATGCAAGGCTACAAATCATATCAAAGCAATAATAATCTCTAAAAAATTATTTAATCGAGAACTTATCCAAATGATTCTTACAATAGTTCTAAAGTAACATAAGTCAATAATTGCTAACTACTAACATGAACCAAAAAAAATATTCTAACTAGATTGACTAAAACTCTAATGATAGAAAGTATCTTCAAAAAAACTAAGGCACTCCCCAAGTCCTGAGCAATCATGCATCAAGATCTAAAAATTAGAAATAATATAATAATGAGCTACACTATCCTAGTAAGCAACATAATATCCCAAAGTGGGGCTAAAGCATGCCAAATAATTTAGTTAAAAGCACAAAATATTGACTGAAAAATAACACATTTCTTGAATAATATATATTTCTTCTTAAAATATACTACATTTTTACAAGAAATGCAAGAAATAGAAATCAGAAATCAAAAATTAGAAATCAAGCTATGGCCATGTAACCTAGTGGCAGGAGTTAGAATGCACAAAATACTAAAAATCACTATTCTTAATCATCGGTAGCACGGTGTCCCAAAAACTACTATTCTAGTCATTGGTGTTAGGTGTCGAAATTAGTTTCTCAAAAATTACAAGTCGACAAGGCTAACAAATTGGCGAGGCCAAATTATATCATAGTCGTGCTGAGAATGCATACATATAAAACAAATTTTGTAATTTGCCAAGTCATTTTTTTCAAATTTTATAACATAACACATAACAAAATTTAAAATAATTATTATCCTAGCAATAATATGTTTAAATCAGTATAAAATAGATATAAAAAATTTAATACAAATAATTATTATTTTATTAAAAATTTGAAAAATACACTTTGAAGCTTTAAGTTACTTATGTCTTCTCGTTTCAAAAATTCTACTTTAGTTGGATGGGGTTTGGTATACCTATTTTAATATAATTAAGACATAATAAATTTCATCATCATTCCAGAAGTCAAGCGAAGTCAATATAAAGTACTATTAGAGAACAACCTCATTTCTCCAAATCAGATCGGTTAGGTGATAGTGCCCGACTGTCCAAGTCAGTCCAAGCAAGGAGGATTCAATGGGTGAGGTGAAGATCAAAAGTGGCCAAATCTAGTTGGGGCAATAGTAATGGGCCGATCTATCGCCAGGGTATCTGGGTGGTTCAGGGTCTCCAAACAAGGTTAACTTGGATCTGAGTAATATGGAAAGCAAAGCTTACACTAGGATTCCAGAGATTGTCTAGAGAAAGAAAGAGGGAGGGGAGAGAGAATGTCAACTCGGTTCAGCGAGGAGTTTGGGTTTCGTCTGTCACAATGGCACAGACAATCTTGGATTAATCATCATGCCTCGCCTATGATTCAAGAGAGAGAAAAGAGGATTTGAGGAACTAACCCACAAGTAAATAAATGAATAAAAAGAATAGAAATAAAGAATTTGAGAAGGAAGCAGAAGGTAGAATAAAGAGAAGAGCGGGAAGAAAAAAAAAGAGAGGGGAGGGAAGAAGGTCCAGCGATTGCCGGGCCTTGGTGGCAGGAGGTCGATAGCCAGCCATCAGCAGTAGGGATGGCCAACGGCAGCCAGCGAAATGGAAAACCGAGAACGTTCTCGATTTATTCTAAACTAGAGAAAGGGAAAATACTTGGTTGGCTTCGATCAGAGGAACAAAGGGAAGGGGGCTTACTGATACGTCGACGGAGATGGAGAATCTCGGCCAAAGGGCTTGGTCCGGCATGCTAGCAGCACTGGCACTTGAAACAAGGAGAAGATCCTGGTGTTGGGAACCCGCCTATGCCGCTGATATTTCAAAACAAAAATCAGATTGCAGCGGAATCGGCATAAGCGGGATCGACGTTCATCGCATGAACGCTGTTTCTAGACCGTTCGTAGTTAGATAAAGATTAATACTTTTAAAACCTTTAGGGAGATCAAATCTTCACCTTGCGCGGGTAGATGATCACCGCAAACTGAAGCTCGTGGTTTTAGGTTGAGGGTTCGTTTGAAGCCGTTCAAACGTCCGGCCTCTACGGGTATCCACACGAAGCAGAGGACCTGATCAAAGATCTCTTGTCTTCCCGGGGTGCTAGCTCCCTTGCAAAGACTTCTTTTGATGGCTGATCTCCTCTCTTTCTTTCAACTCTTGAATATGCTTGAGAGGAGGAAGAAGAAGGATGAAGAAGAGGATGAAGAAGAATCCCCACGCAGCCTTCTTTTCTTCCTTGCGTTGGATGAAGGAAGGGAAGGGGAGGAGGCCGCCAACACTTGGATCTTCTTCTTCCCTTGCTTGCGGCTGAAACAAGGAGAGGGAGAGGGTGGCCACGGCACAAGAGGGAGAGGAAGCAATTCTTCTAGGGCGCCGGCTTCATAAGCCTTTTTATAGCCATCTAGGGTTCCTACTAAGTGGGAGCCCTAGACAACTTTCCAAATAGGGGGCGCCGGCCCCCTCTCTTGTGCCGCACCATGTGATCAAAGGGGGAGGGGCGGGGGAGGGGCTTGCACCCCTCCCTCTTGGTAAACCCTAGTCCACCTCAATTAGGGTTTGCATTGCCCTAATGTGGTCAAGCTCTAATCCAATTAGGCTTAGTCCAAGGGTGAACCAATTTGGATCCAATTTAGGTAAGTCCTAATCCAATTAGAACTTAAATCAATTTTGACTCAATTGAACTCTTCAATCCTAATCCAATTAGGAGTCTTATTGATTCATTAGATTAATAATTTGTGACTTAAGAAACCCTAATCCATATTAGGACGTATTTAATTTTAGTCCTAATCCAATTAGGGTTCTTACTTGAATCCGAAGTCCTAATCCAATTAGGACTTATAGGAATCCTATTCTAAGTAGGAATTCGCATTGAATTCAAAATCCTATTCTAAGTAGGATTGTGGGAATTCTAATCCAAGTAGGAATCCCAGTCCTACTCCAACTAGGATTCCCAGTCCTAATCCAATTAGGACTCTAGGAATCCTACTCGAAGTAGGACTCTTGTTTCAAGTCCAATTAATTAATTCCCTTTGTTCCTTCTTCAACTGAATATCAATCGAATTGATTACTTGTGATTCCTAATCACATTTCAACCATCGGATCAGTCAATACTTCTAGTGTGTGTGACCCCATAGGTTCTACTCTGACTGGTAGTGAGATATATTGTGATCTCTATCACAATATCATTGAAGACTCCTTTCAATGGGTTGGAACGATTCCAACTCTACTCATTAGGGTTTATCGATCATCGAGACAATCCCTATGAGTCCCACCATCCACTAGTGACACCTAGCAGCATGTAGTGGCTACCCAGCAGAATAGAATGGTGAACCTCTAGGTGCAGTTAATATGTGATACAGTCCTACTATCGTGGATCCCTACAGGACGGAGGTCATGGACAACTCGTCAAACCCCATCGTCTGTCATATGTGAAGATTTATTCGACTTAAGTTCGAGAGTGGAAAACTCTTTCTCCACTATGCATACTGCCCCGGCCGAGGTCTTACGAACTCAGTTGATGACCCAAAGATTGATTCATAGATTGATTTTGATGATCACAAAACCTTGAAGTATAGATACTAATGCTTATATTGCAAGGAGAAAGATATTTATTTTGCAAGGAACATAGCAAGTTGGAAGAACACAAGAAGGCCTCCAAAGCTCTCAAGTTGGAAGAAAGCTACAATTTATTGGCCCAAGTTTAAAGTTCAAAGGATTCAAATTGGAGGAGTAAAATCAAAAGAAAAATTCAAAAGAACAGTCTTCGAGTCGACTCCAGTGGAATTCGAGTCGACTCCGGAGAAGTATGAGTCGACTCCGGAGAAGTATGAGTCGACTCCTAGGAGTCACAGGCAGAAAAGTCAGAGAGCAGTTTTCGGGTCTGAAATTCGAGTCGACTCCAGTGGAACGCGAGTCGACTCCGATGGTTGGTAGGTCGACTCCAAAGAAAGCAAGAGTCGACTCTCAGCGGAACACAATGAAAAAGTCAGAGAGCATTTTTGGGACTCTGAGATTCGAGTCGACTCCCGCATTGCACGAGTCGACTCCGAGACTCCGCGACCATCAACAGATAGAAAAACCAAGTTACTGCCTCTGAGATTCGAGTCGACTCCCAGACAGCTCGAGTCGACTCCAAGGCAGCGCTACACCAAGATGGCAGAAGGCTGTGTTTCGCAAACTGAGAGCCGAGTCGACTCCAAGGAAGTTCGAGTCGACTCCAAGACTGGACGAGCCAAAAGACAGAGGATCGGGAGTTCGGACTCTGAGATTCGAGTCGACTCCCAGGACAGTCGAGTCGACTCGAGAGGACAAAATTCAAAATTGGATCCACGGACTTCAGTGGATGAGCCGACTCCGAAATTGCCAAGTCAGCTCCAGAAGTTGGCGAGTCGACTCTAGGTTAAGACGAGTCGACTCCCAGTCGAGGCAAGCACATTAATTCAAATTTGGAACAGTGGCCGAGTCGTCTCCGGTAAAACACGAGCCGACTCCTGCAACAGGCGAACCGACTCCTGATCGCGCGAGTCGACTCCGATCCCAATGGTAACATTGTCAGGAAATGCAGACTGTGTCCAACGGCTCTTTTTCTTGTCTCTAACGGCTATATTCTTGTTTCCACGCCATCTAAAGCTATAGAAACAAGAAGAGAGCTAGGGGAGAAATGATGGAAGTGGGAGAGATCATTTAGGAAAGAGATTCCAAAGAGATTACAAGAAAAATCTTCCATAAGCACAAAAGGGCCATTCAAAGTAAAATAGAGAGAAGAAGAGCATCCAAGTGAATCCCAAAGCTTCCTCTCCATCCGTGTGCTGCCTCGGTGATCCTCTACTTCGTGCCAAATCAGAAGAGGGTCAAGTAAAGAAGAAGCCGAGCTCCTTCATCTTCAAAACTCGTTTGAGGGCTTCTCTTTACTCTATTTGTTTATATTGTCATATTTGCTTGTTTAAGAAGCTTTGTTTTGTTTTATACTTTGTTTTAATATCTTGTAACTTGATTCAATCAAGGGATTGAATCAAGGGGTTAAGGTTTGTTGGTGAGCCAAAGGGAAAACCAACTGTGTAAGGTTTGTTGGTGAGCCAAAGGGAAAACCAACTGTGTTAGGTTTGTTGGTGAGCCGAGGGTAAAACCAACGAGTAGGGTTCGATTGTGATCCCGGGAAAACAATCGGAGTGGTTCTAGTCGGTGAGCCTGGAAAAACCGACCGAGTTCGTTGTGCGCTCGTAAAACAACAAGTTGGGTTGTGAGCTTGTAAAACAACCGGCTGTAATCGGTAGGATTATAGTGAAATTTCCAAGAGGTCTTGGGGAGTGGATGTAGGTGCTGGGGTGCACCGAACCACTATATGTCCTTTGTGTTTGTAATGCCTCTAGTTATTGTCTAACTAACACACTTACTTACTTAGATAAATTGCTTGCTTAATTCTTATCCGCACATCCTTTAGTTGCAAGCATATTTAATCAAGTCGAAGTCTATACATCAAACCCTTGCTAAGTTTAACTTTCACTGTGCATCTATACAACTTAGCATAGCTAATCAAAAAGTTTTAGAAGTAGCATAAAAGTTTTGAAAGACCCAATTCACCCCCCCTCTTGGCTTGTATCTACTGGGCAACAAGTGGTATCAGAGCCAGGTTCTCTAAGTTTAATCATTGATCTCACGATCAAGAGCCAAAGATCATGACAACTCAAATAGATAGTTTTCTAGGAGAAGGACAATCAATTAATACACCTCCACTATTTAATGGCATAAACTATACACATTGAAAAATACGCATGCGCATCTTTATTCAATCACAAAACTATTACTTATGGAAAATCATAATAAATGATCTTCACATACTCTCTCAAACTTTTAATGAAAAGGACTTAGCACAATTGAATGCTGATGCTATGAACATATTATATTGTGCTATTCAAGAAACAAAGTTTAATGAAATTTCTGCATGCTTATCTGCTAAGGAGATCTGGGATACTTTAGAAAATATTTATGATAAATCTCAGATTAGCTCTCATGTGCTTCAATTACATTCTAACAATGAGACTGCAGAAAAAGGTGTTGAAACTCCCACCTCAGTCGAGTCGACTCCAAGTATTTCAGAGTCGACCCTCAAGATAACCGAGTCGACTCCAATAAGGTCCGAGTCGACTCCGAGGCAAATCAGCTTCCTAAAGACAAAGAAAAAGAGGAAGCAAGAAGAAAGGAAGAAAGAGATAAAAAGGAAGAAAGCCTTGACCAAGAAAGAGTCAAGCCATAAAATAAAAGTTAGGAGCAACAATGATGATATTAGCTCCAAGAAACTACAAGAGGTAACGGACTTGTGCTTTATGGCACAGGAAGACAAGGTAAAATCTGAATCTACTTTTACCTCAAATGATTTTCAAGACGAATTCTCTTATGATGAATTATTAAATGCTTTTCACGATTTGTATAGTGAATGTAGAAAATTAGCTGTAAAGAATAAAAATCTTAAGAAACTAAATCTGAAAATTTCAAAAGAAAATCAAATTCTAATAGATGAAAAACTGAAACTAACTAGTAAAACTGAAATCTTAATGAAAGAAAATCAAGAACTAAATCAAAGAGATCAATCTCTCACTAAAAGTCATGATAAACTTAAGAAAAACAATGAATTACTTTCAGAAGATAACAGAAGATTAACTAAAGAAGTTGACAAATTAAGACCTGTTGTTGAAAGATTTACCCTCAGCTCTGAAAAATTGAACCTAATGATAAATAATCAAAGAGCTGAATTTGATAAAGCTACATTAGGATATCAACCTTGGTACACCCAAAAATCTTTTAAGAATATGTTTGTTAAAACAGTTTTTAATTATTCTAAAACAGATTCTTATAATACTGATAAACAAAAGCTAAGTAAAATCTCTTCTGTTGTTCCTAAATCTATACATTACAAATTTGATGAACCTAAAAGGGAAAAACAGAAAACCGAAAGTTTTTCTACTACTCATGTTCGATCTAAGTTTGTTAAATTCAACAAGAGGATACAGAAATACATCCCTTGTAATCCTAAAATCTGTAAATTCATGGACAAAATAGCTATTAAGAAAATATGGGTTACAAAAGGAACAATTATAGCTAACCTACAAGGACCCAAAAGAGCTTGGGTTCCTAAGTTGAAAATATGATTATTCTTCAGCAAGTATGTCTAGCTATCCAAGGTTCTAATAAAAGATGTTATCTAAACAATGGGTGCTCTAGACATGTGCTAAGGAATTGAATTTAAAATGTAATTAAGAAGAATGAGTTAAATAAAAGAAATAATGATATAAGTTATTATTGCATCCTCTCATATTGAAATTACTTTAGTATTCGATTAAAATATGAATTGCATGTATTGATCAATTTTGAGATATAGAAAATACTTTTGGAAATATAATCAAATCACTTCATTTTATAGTATACTTTACTCACTATTGGATAAGTTGCAAAATGATTAATTTATTAAGAATAATTCTATGAATTCTCTATATGCTTGATTGAGAGTTTTTATCCATGGCATTATTGTTTATTGATCATAGATATGATAATGTGTACTTGGTATATTTTTGAATATATGCACTATGAATACCAAGATTAAAGAAACCATCTTTAGCATACAAAATCAACTCATGCTAGTATGTACTTAATCTCAAAAGACCTTGCCATTGGCTTACTTAAAATTATCTTCTTAAAGGTCAAAGTTTGCTATGCATGTTAACTAAGGAAACAAACAAGAATCAATTTCTAAATCTAAAGATGTTGTTTCCAACACTAAGTTTTCAAAAGCTTACATTAGCCTTGTTCTTGGCACTCAAATTGAAATATTTTCTGCATTGGCACAAACTCACAAAAAGCGATCAAATGATAAAGGTTTGCAAACTATGAAAGTAATGTATCATGGCATAGTTCTGAAAACCAATTTTATGTTAAGTTGTGCACAGAAAATAATATTAAATTCGATTATTTCAGCACCAAGGACACCTTAGGTAAAATAGGATTAATAGAATCTTTGAAGAATTGAAAAAGGCAATGTTGTATGATAGTCATCTTCTTAAATGATTTTTAAAAGCTATCATCACTGCTTGTCATACATATGACTTCTATTAGATCTATCTTTGATGAAAACTTCTTTTGATCTTCTGAAAAATAGAAAACGAACTATTGCGTATCTCTCATATTTTTCAGTCGTACATGTTATGCTTGATATGTTCTCTTGAAAAATAATGCCAAATCTAATAAAGATATTTCTATCCTTGGATATCATTCATCAAGCAAAGCATATAGAACATTCATGAAAAATTCTAGTTGTAGAAGTATCAATTCATTTTATTCTTTATGAGACTAATGATCTATTATCAAAATACTAAAATCAAATTATATGGTTAAATCTTTTACATATAACAATCTGAAAAACTTGTTAATTAGAACCAAATTGGATTTTTCAGATATACACTTAATGATGACTACTAAAAGATTAAATCAAGAAAAGATGAAATAGATCTTGATAAGATTCTTGCATGATTAGAAGTAAAAATCACCTTTATCATTTGTTTGCTTTATAAACGTTATATCCTATCAAATGAGTGTGTAGAATGGACTCCTATGTGCTTACTTTATATATGTTAGATAACCACCATATTTGAAAACACTCATTACAAATATGATAAAGCATTATATGATTTGAAACAAGCATCAAAAGCTTGATAATTATCTTAAGCAAATAGAATCTAAACTAAATTGATTTTGGAAATAAGAAATTGATTTGACCTTGATAAATCTTTCCATTGCCTCACATGCTTGTCCTTGAACTATCTTGGTTAATGAAACTATTTCTTTAGTTCAAGTGATATGTGCTTGCTTATATTTAGGCAATCTCTTGAGTAAAGTGACTCAATATTCAACTATTATCTTATCTTAAATTGAGTCATCTAGTTAGAAATATGTTGGATGAATGGGTTGTATCTTAAAGAAACTAAAGACTTTCTTTCAAGAAAGAAAAGGAGTTTGGTAATAATGCAGAATCCTTGAGCAAGAAAATGAGTGATTTTAGCTTGAAGGACACCTCCACATAAGATACAATAAACATTCACATGCAAACAAGAGAGAGGATCTTCTTCAGCCAAAAGTTCACACATAAGAAATCTAGTTTGGCTTGAAGAACATATAATGAATAAGTAATTCTAGATATCTCTCTCATAAATTAGCTGAGCAAAGTCAATAACTTTAAATCTTATTATGACATGATTAAAATCATTAATTGTTAATCGTTTGATATCATGTCCATATATGTATTCATTGACTTATGCTTTCAGAAATTGATTCATGGTTTGCTCAAATTAAAATGCACCTTTGCCTATATCATAACCATGAAATACACAAGTATATGCTTAAAATTTTGATGTAAAATAACTTGTGAAAAGTTATGAATCCTTGAGCACAATGAAAATATTGTTTGCATGATATACATCTATATGATACATAAGATTATTTCTTTATTCTGCTCTTTCATGTAAATTACTTAAGAATAACAAAAAGAAAGAGAGATAAAGAAAAGATAATGGATATTATTCAAGAGAAGTAAAATCTAAGTAAAGACAAATACTTATCTTAAGGAAAAGCAAAACAAGCATAATATATTTGGCACTTTTGTGAGACTTGTGAAAGGGATAAAATTTGTAATGAATTACACTTAAATAGAGGCAGAGTTTAAAGTAAATAGTTTAACCTTTCTATATTGCTCATCATAGGGATGGTGCCAATGGGGAGGCTAGTGGTAGTACCCGGCACTATTTGACCCAACTATTCGGTGTAGGGCATATTAGGGACGGCACAAGAGGGAAGCTAGTGGTAGTACCTCGTGCCCCTTCCCAACTTCACCGGATAGGGAGCAAATAGAGTATAGAGCATAAGAAAGTAAAAATGAAAGACAAAGTTAATAAAAGTATATAAGAAGAATCAAGTCAATTTTTTAAACACTTGAAAACATACTTTAAGGATGAAATCAGTGCAAGATTATATATAAATAGGGGGAGTTTATTTGAAAAGGAATAGATTTTGATTCTTGACATGCTTGTTCTTAGTATTTTAATGCATGACTCAACACATGATATATTTTGCATATGGTATGATGTCTTGATTTATGGGTTCTCAATATTTTGTAATGCTCCATGCTTGGACAACTTGATTGAATGTTTGGAATATTACATAAAATTTTTGTTTGGCATTATTGAAAAGAAATTTTCAGATTGGTTGTTAACAATCATCATTAAAACCTGAAAGTTGAATAAAGGAGAAGAGAAGGATATCTCTATTTAGGGAAAATAAATTGATTTTGTTCTATCCTTCAACTTGCCTAAATTTGGTATATAATGTTCAAATTCGTACCAAAACTCAACATTTAATACAAAGATTCTGAATATGCTCTTATATGTTTGAAATATGTATTTTCAATCGTAATGATTTAAGATGAGCTATAATGTGGAAGATACATATCTCAAATTATGATTTTGAAAGCCTCAATTGAAAATCCTATATAATTCAGAATCTGATTTTGTATACAAGCTTAAACTCAATATGATTTCTAAATAAAATCTTAATGTAAGAAAAACAGAATTAATTCTGATGCCTTTGGTTGATTGCTCCAATACGCATCCGAAACATATCATTTCTTATCTTCAAAGTGTACTAATATTGGTCCAAATGATGTGTCTTTCGATGATCTTGATTGCAAACAAAAATTTCTAAACATATGATCTTATTTTGATATTAAGAAGATTTATTGTGTTTCATGAATACATTGGTGAAAAACTATGATTAAGAAATTGAGTTCTATAAATATATATACCTCAATGATCATCTATATATTTTTCTCTCCTACATTCTTAAAGATTTCCATCAGAATATCAATAGAGTGAATGATCTTAAAACTAGAAATATTTCAGTTCACTCAAATGACTCTAAAAGAAAGAAAATGTAAATGCTTTTGAAAGAAATTGAGCTTCAATTGAATCATTTTCTGATTAATACTTTTATACATTTTCTCTAAGATTAGGAGAAAGCATAATTTGTTCTTAAAGGATTAGAAAGAGTGATTACTATAAATTCTGAATAATTCTAGATCACTCTACATTCTTGATATTACAGAATTTCAGTGTTATTCACGTTTATCACTAAAATCTGAAATTCAACAATTTAAAATGATTAAAGAAGAATGCATCTTTTGAGGGGGAGCTTTAGATATTCAGTATCCTATCCCAAAGACACTTTATTTTGATGCATACCTTGATTTTTATGGATTGATTTTGATGAACCTCCTTATATTACAACTTGCTTTAATTATAAGTTTATACCTTGAGATGAGTTCTATAAAGGTTGTCTTGTCTCAAACCTTGAGTCTTATGAAAATAAGCTGAAATATATTTTTGAGATTGACAATCTTATTGAACATTATCTTAGGATTCTAAACTCTTAAATGGAATGATCAATTGAGGGGGAGAAAGAAAATTTCAGAAGGAGAGGTCTTATGGAACTTAATTACATAAATCTATAGGAGAGGGAAAGAATACTAAATGAAAAGTGATTCTAATACTCTCCAATATGTATCATCTGAAATTTAAATCTGAAAATCTTTATGATACACCTTGAGGCGTGTTATTTGGTTAGTATATCTCATGCATCACTCTTGAACCAAATTGCAAATCTTAAGAGCCTCTAATTTAATGAAAAAGGAGGAGAATAATGTGTTAAATTTTCTTGAGTATCTCTTAGAAAATCTATTTTTTTTAAACTTCACTAATGAGCTCTAATTGGCTTGCTTTTTGGAACTTCAATTTTGTGCAAATTCATTATTTTATGTATCAAATTGTGCTTATTTTCTAAAGAAATAAAAGAAAGTCTTTAAAAGAGCTCTAAGATGTATCAAAAATTGCATGAATGTATATTTTGATATTTGTGCCCCAATGCTCCTATTATCATAAAAGAACTTTGAAGTCATTAAGAGAATTAATTAATTTGCTCTCATGGTTGATAAAATACTTAATAGATTGGGCAAAAGGTCCTAAATGAACAAGCTTTCATACTTATTATTGAAGAGAGGTTAGATTTCCATTCGTGTGGTACTTCTTGAATTAACTTAAGAAAGATTCCACCTACACTTGCTTAGAAAACTATCTGTGGTATTACATTCGATGTGTTCTGCTCTGAAATTATCTTAATTGGCTCTGATCTATGCTCATTAATCTGATTCTAATATTATTGCCTTGAGTTATATGATTCATATCCTTGCAATAATTTGACTTGCAAATCAGAGTACAATAAGGAAAAGAAATATATGAGCATTCTGATCTTTGTGCTTAATGTTTCACTATCTTTTTGATGTTGTCAAAAAGGGGGAGAAATATCTAAGTATATGCTCATAATGCCTTTATGCTTTGAATTGAATACAAATCAGCTTAAATTGAAATATGTTGATTGTGTTAAGCTGATTAAATCTAAAGCATTATCATGAAGTATGTTTTTTAAATATATATGTTTTCTACTTCATGCAACTTAGCTATGTATTACTTCTAGAAAACAATATCTTTTATATTGCATATACTCCAAGTTTTGTCATCATCAAAAAGGGGGAGATTGATGACCCAAAGATTGATTCATAGATTGATTTTGATGATCACAAAACCTTGAAGTATAGATACTAATGCTTATGTTGCAAGGAGAAAGATATTTATTTTGCAAGGAACATAGCAAGTTGGAAGAACACAAGAAGGCCTCCAAAGCTCTCAAGTTGGAAGAAAGCTACAATTTATTGGCCCAAGTTTAAAGTTCAAAGGATTCAAATTGGAGGAGTAAAATCAAAAGAAAAATTTAAAAGAACAGTCTTCGAGTCGACTCCAGTGGAATTCGAGTCGACTCCGGAGAAGTATGAGTCGACTCCGGAGAAGTATGAGTCGACTCCGGAGAAGTATGAGTCGACTCCTAGGAGTCATAGGCAGAAAAGTCAGAGAGCAGTTTTCGGGTCTGAAATTCGAGTCGACTCCAGTGGAACGCGAGTCGACTCCGATGGTTGGTAGGTCGACTCCAAAGAAAGCAAGAGTCGACTCTCAGCGGAACACAAAGAAAAAGTCAGAGAGCATTTTTGGGACTCTGAGATTCGAGTCGACTCCCACATTGCACGAGTCGACTCCGAGACTCCGCGACCATCAACAGACAGAAAAACCAAGTTACTGCCTCTGAGATTCGAGTCGACTCCCAGACAGCTCGAGTCGACTCCAAGGCAGCGCTACACCAAGATGGCAGAAGGCTGTGTTTCGCAAACTGAGAGCCGAGTCGACTCCAAGGAAGTTCGAGTCGACTCCAAGACTGGACGAGCCAAAAGACAGAGGATCGGGAGTTCGGGCTCTGAGATTCGAGTCGACTCTCAGGACAGTCGAGTCGACTCGAGAGGACAAATTCAAAATTGGATCCACGGACTTCAGTGGATGAGCCGACTCCGAAATTGCCAAGTCAGCTCCAGAAGTTGGCGAGTCGACTCCAGGTTAAGACGAGTCGACTCCCAGTCGAGGCAAGCACATTAATTCAAATTTGGAACAGTGGCCGAGTCGTCTCCGGTAAAACACGAGCCGACTCCTGCAACAGGCGAACCGACTCCTGATCGCGCGAGTCGACTCCGATCCCAACGGTAACATTGTCAGAAAATGCAGACTGTGTCCAACGGCTCTTTTTCTTGTCTCTAACGGCTATATTCTTGTTTCCACGCCATCTAAAGCTATAAAAACAAGA
The DNA here is from genome assembly GCF_051530095.1 of Phoenix dactylifera. NCBI lineage: Eukaryota > Viridiplantae > Streptophyta > Magnoliopsida > Arecales > Arecaceae > Phoenix > Phoenix dactylifera. The sequence goes on from NC_143192.1 coordinate 12,043,519, forward strand.
AGAGAGCTAGGGGAGAAATGATGGAAGTGGGAGAGATCATTTAGGAAAGAGATTCCAAAGAGATTACAAGGAAAATCTCCCATAAGCACAAAAGGGCCATTCAAAGTAAAATAGAGAGAAGAAGAGCATCCAAGTGAATCCCAAAGCTTCCTCTCCATCCGTGTGCTGCCTCGGTGATTCTCTACTTCGTGCCAAATCAGAAGAGGGTCAAGTAAAGAAGAAGCCGAGCTCCTTCATCTTCAAAACTCGTTTGAGGGCTTCTCTTTACTCTATTTGTTTATATTGTCATATTTGCTTGTTTAAGAAGCTTTGTTTTGTTTTATACTTTGTTTTAATATCTTGTAACTTGATTCAATCAAGGGATTGAATCAAGGGGTTAAGGTTTGTTGGTGAGCCAAAGGGAAAACCAACTGTGTAAGGTTTGTTGGTGAGCCAAAGGGAAAACCAACTGTGTTAGGTTTGTTGGTGAGCCGAGGGTAAAACCAACGAGTAGGGTTCGATTGTGATCCCGGAAAAACAATCGGAGTGGTTCTAGTCGGTGAGCCTGGGAAAACCGACCGAGTTCGTTGTGCACTCGTAAAACAACAAGTTGGGTTGTGAGCTTGTAAAACAACCGGCTGTAATCGGTAGGATTATAGTGAAATTCCCAAAAGGTCTTGGGGAGTGGATGTAGGTGCTGGGGTGCACCGAACCACTATATGTCCTTTGTGTTTGTAATGCCTCTAGTTATTATCTAACTAACACACTTACTTACTTAGATAAATTGCTTGCTTAATTCTTATCCGCACATCCTTTAGTTGCAAGCATATTTAATCAAGTCGAAGTCTATACATCAAACCCTTGCTAAGTTTAACTTTCACTGTGCATCTATACAACTTAGCATAGCTAATCAAAAAGTTTTAGAAGTAGCATAAAAGTTTTGAAAGACCCAATTCACCCCCCCTCTTGGCTTGTATCTACTGGGCAACATCAGTCTTATAAATCACATAGGATCTCTCCTTATCTATCAAGGTCGATAGATTCCTTATAGGTGCATACCCTACTCCTACAGTGAACCTACTGCAGCCAATCTACACTGCATGGACCCATATGGCTAGAGACCATGTATGTGTGCAGTTAAACTACAATAACCTCACTGTGAGTAGCCGAAGCACCGCAAGTCAAAGGACCAGTCACACTACTGCAACATCAAGCAAGTCACTGACGAGTGGATAGACATCCAAGTGACTTCTTGTCTTGGTCACGCTCAGTACCCTTGTTCTTAACAAGCACCTGCACTATTACTTCAATGTCGCCACACTGTGGACTCGAGTCTCGTCCATCCATAAGGAAAGTAATCTGTGCACTGATCTCATCAGATTGATCACCGTCCTCGTGATGATCCATCGATCAGGAGCATTTAGAAATTAATCACCAATGATGCATGGCTCAAATTCTTAACTCTTAAGAATATGCATCATCATCTTATTAATTCTTGGACGATTCATAGACACATAAACAATATGAATGAAAAAGATGCCTTTTATTTATTCAATAATAATAAAGTCAAATACAAATTATGTCCCAGAATTAATAATGTGTCAGCCAAAAATTGGCTTCTAGGGCATACATCTAACAATCTCCCACTTGCACTAAAGCCAATCAGTCATATATCTTAGTCCCATCTTCTCAAGGTGGGCTTCAGTCTTTTGCTGACTTAGCTGTTTAGTGAATGGGTCTGCCACGTTGTCCGCGGAGTCTACTCTCTGCACCTCGACATACTTCTTCTCAACATAGTCGCGTATGAGGTGGGAGCGCTGCTCTATATGCTTGGACTTCTGATGAGACCTTGGCTCCTTAGCAAGAGCTATGGCGCCATTATTATCGCAGTAGAGTGTTATGGCATCTGATGTCATCACGTCCAACTCTGCAATGAATTTCTTGAACCAGAAGCCTTCCTTAGCAGCTTCAGAGGCAGCGATGTATTCATCTTCCATAGTAGAATCAGCAATGATCGGTTGTTTAGAACTCTTCCAATTCACCGTACCACCATTGCACAAGAACACATATCCAGATGTTGACTTCCTATCATCGACGTCAGTCATGAAGTCTGAATCTGTGTACCCTTCTACCTTTAACTCTGATGATCCTCCAAAGACCAAGAATAAATCTTTAGTTCTTCTTAAGTACTTAAGAATATTCTTCACAGCTGTCCAGTGTTCTTCACCTGGATTCGACTGATATCTGCTTGTGACACTCACAGCTAGGGCTATATCAGGTCGTGTACATAGCATGGCATACATGAGGCTCCCTATTGCCGATGCATAAGGGATCTTGCTCATGCGTTGAATCTCTTCAGATGTATTGGGGCACATCTTCTTTGAGAGATGAATTCCATGCCTAAGGGGTAAGAGACCTCTTTTGGAGTTTTCCATGCTGAATCTTTTCAGCACTTCCTCTATATACATTTTCTGTGCTAGGCCAAGCATCCTTTTAGATCTATCTCTATAGACCTTTATTCCCAAAATATAGGATGCTTCCCCAAGGTCTTTCATGGAGAATTTTTTTGACAACCAGACCTTGACCGAGGTTAGCATGGGAATATCATTCCCTATCAGGAGGATGTCGTCCACGTATAGTACGAGAAATACGACAGCACTCCCACTAACCTTTTTGTAAACACACGGTTCCTCCTCGTTTTTGATGAAATCAAACGTTTTGATTGCATCATCAAAACGAGTGTTCCAACTCCGAGATGCTTGCTTTAGTCCATAGATGGACCTTTGCAGCTTGCAGACCTTGTGATCTCCATCACTGGAAGTGAAACTCAAAGGCTGTTCCATGTAGATATCTTCATCAAGATGTCCATTTAGGAAAGCTGTTTTCACATCCATCTGCCAGATTTCATAATCATGAAATGCTGCAATGGCAAGCAATGTTCGGATGGATTTCAGCATGGCTACAGGTGAAAAGGTCTCCTGATAGTCAATGCCTTCGCGTTGACTATACCCTTTCGCCACAAGCCTTGCCTTATAGGTCTCTACCTCTCCATCCGAACCTATCTTTCTTTTGTAGATCCATTTACATCCAATAGGTACAATACCTTCTGGTGGATCTACTAAGGTCCAGACTTGGTTGGAATGCATGGAGTCTAATTCTGACTTCATAGCTTCCAACCATTTCTCAGAATCGACATCAGATATCGCCTCGTTGTAGGTTTTGGGATCCTGTATGTGATCCTTATCTCCCACTAGGAATATTTCCTCGGTATCCTCTTCTAGTATACCTAAGTATCTATCGGGAGGATGGGAGACCCTACTTGATCTGCGAGGTGGTTGCGGGACATTGTGTACTGGCTTTGTATGAATGGGTTCGATAGGATCCATGACTCGTTGCTTTTCAGAGACTTTCTCTTCAAGCTCAATTTTCCTCCCACTGCCTCTATCAAGGATAAACTGGTTTTCCAAGAAGATGGCATGACGGCTCACAAACATATTGTGATCCGTTGAGACGTAAAAATTGTATCCTAATGACTCTTTAGGATATCCTATAAAACGAGCACTTATGGTCCTAGCCTCTAGTTTGTCCGCCTGTAGTCTCTTGACGTGGGCCGGACATCCCCAAATCTTGAGATGACCAAGACTTGGTTTCTTACAATGCCATATCTCATACGGTGTGGTAGGAATGGATTTAGAGGGAACTCTATTCAGTAGATATACTGCGGTAAGTAAGGCATCTCCCCAAAGAAACATCGGTAGGTCAGTGAAGCTCATCATGGACCGGACCATATCTAATAGAGTCCGATTTCTTCTCTCTGACACCCCGTTGAGTTGAGGCGTACCCGGAGGAGTCCATTGTGAGACTATGCCATTGTCCTTGAGATAGTTCCGGAATTCTCCACTAAGGTATTCTCCTCCTCGATCTGATCGAAGAGTCTTAAGGGGTTTTCCAGTTTGTTTTTCTACTTCATTTCTGAACTCTTTGAACTTTTCAAAAGATTCAGATTTGTATCTCATAAGATACACATACCCATACCGTGAATAATCATCGGTAAAGGTAATGAAGTACGAATAACGTCCCCTGGCTAGCACATCGAATGGGCCACATACATCTGTATGTACTAGGGTAAGTATTTCAGTGGTCCTCTCCCCATGTCCTACAAAGGGTAATCTGGCTATTTTTCCTTGAAGACACGATTCGCAAACTGGATATGACTCGGAAGTCAATGAGCCGAGAAGCCCATCTTTATCCATTTTGTTCATTCTGTCCTCTCCAATATGGCCAAGCCTGAGGTGCCACAAATATTTTTGGTTTATCTCATCCCTGGATCTTTTGGATCCTTTGGCATTCACTACTTGCTCAGACACATTTATAGATACATCCATATGCAAATGATAGAGACTGTCAATCATAAAACCACGTGCGACTATTTTATTTCTTAAATAAATAGAACAGCAGTCTTTGTCAAATGTAAAAACATGACCTTCCTGTGCTAGACATGAAACAGAAATCAAATTTCTGCTAGCAGCAGGTACATAATAGCAGTCTCTAAGTAATAAACTAAAACCAGACGGTAGTCGCAGATGGTAGGTGCCGACGGCCACAGCAGCAACTTTTGCTCCGTTGCCAACCCGAAGGGTTACCGCACCTTCCGCCAGCCTTCTACTTTCCTTTAGACCCTGCATGGTAGTACACAGATGAGCACTAGAACCAGAATCTATAACCCAACTAGAAGTAGAAGAAACCGTTAGATTAGTTTCAATTATGAGCAAATCTATACCTTCTGAAGGTTTGTCACCTTTCATGTTGATGCAGGAGCATCCCCCTTGGGCATGGAGTATTGGGTCTAGTCCCTTGGGCATGGAGATTGAGTTCCCTTCTTGGGTGTGCACCAAGTTTCATGGGGTTCAAGGAGTTCCAATATCAATCATGTTGAGCCCAATTGAATCATGGGGAGAGCGTGGAGATGAAGCCCAACCATGAAGCACCACCCTCATTCTTATGGCGTGGGACATTGGGTGAAGGAGTGGAAAGAATTTTAGTCCAAGCAAAGTTGAGTCCAAGCTGAAAGTAGATTGAGTCCATGCAATAAGTGATTTGATTCACAATGGGTTAGCCTCTTCAATATCAATTAGATTGAGTCCAAGGCATGAATGGATCCATGGCTAATTAGTAGTGGTCACATGTCAAAAGAAAGAGAAGTTCAACCATGAAGACCTCTCACATGTGGAAGAAATTCAGAGTTCAAATCCAGTTGAAATCCGTGACAGATTGAACACCATATGGTATTTTGAAGATTTTGGGAGCTACAGAAGTTTGATTAAGTTGATTCAAATTTTGTTGGAAAATAGACATCCGTAGCTTTCCAATGACTATAAGAACGTGAAATTTGGAGATCAGATGAAATTTGAGGAGTCTCCCGAACTTCATGCTGATGTTGGTACTCGAGAAGGTGTTTGAGTAATGGTGCGGTTGGGGTTTCCTGCTCCTAATCTCCAACCCACACACCATGAAGGGTTGACACTTGTCCAACCTTTAGTTGGCAAGTTGTTTAGGAAGTTTATCATTAGATTTGAATTTTAAAAAATATCCTTATCTGATTTTGAGTCTAAGTAAATCTGTTTGTAACTTCCAACCTCTTTCTCTTTATAAGAGGAGGTTTTGATGAATGAAATGATATCAAATTTATTTAAAAAAAAAAATTCTAGAGATTTGTGAGAGAGAGACCACGAAAAGAAGGGCTCTTTTCCAGCCATTGGTGAGACACCATTGGAGAGAAGAAGATAAAGGTGAGACGCCCCAACCTTCTCCTCAAATTCTAGGAACCTAGGGTGTGAGACTCAACCTAGTTTCCTTAGTTATCCTTTAGAAATAAAATCCAAAAAAAAATATATATATACTCCATTGTTCCCTCACGTCCACAAGAGCTTCCAACCTTCATATTCTTCAGAAAAATCTATGTTCATATAGCCAACATATTGATCATCAAATCGGGTTCAGACTAGTTCCTTTTGGTGTACCGATTGTGCCCTAGTTCTTCCATCACCAACTTATTAGAAATCCTGATTAAATTCAAGTAAAGTTTCTTCCATCCTCTTTAATACTTCATCCCTTTCAGAATCCATCTAATACTCAAAAAAACTCTCAAGCCATCAGACCTTATATTGATCAATCCAATCGGATCGAATTGATTCCTCTCAACGAATCCAATTGCAATCTAGAACCGCCCAACGCCAACCTTTCTTTGGAGCCAATTGCTGCCAATTCAAATCAATTTTTCTAACCCATCCTCTTTCTTCTTCCTTCCACCACAAAGAACCCTAGCCTCCATTGCCATTGCTTAGAAAAAAAAAGAAGAGAAGAAAGATTCAGCCATCCTCAAAGAAGAAAAAAAATCTGCAGCCCACCCCGATTGCGTCAATTGGTATCAGAGCGAATCGATCCACAGGAGTACTAGAAGAAGATCTTCCCTCAGGAGGTAACATCCATATCTTGAACTTTCAGATCTGATTTTTTGGTGTGTTGGGTAGATCTGATTGATTCATAGAAGTTAAAGGGAATTAAAATTCAGCATCTTATACTTGTTTGAAATCATACAGAAATTTCTGCAGTAATAATTCTTGTTTGAGTTTGGTTTGGGGTATTTTATATTTTGTTCTTCATCTTTGTAAACCCCATACCATGGGAGAGTTGGAGGTTGAATGAGTGGTGTAAAAGAAAAAAAAAAAGAAAAAAAAAATATATCTGAAGTGGGTCAGATCATCGCTTGGGTGACGACCACTGGGGGTTAGAGTTTGAGAAAGAAGCCTTAAGGAGGGTCGGTTCATCCCTTGGGTGACGGCCAAAGGGTTTTTATTATCTCTGATTTTGTTGCTGATTCTATTGCACCATCATGAGTACAAGATGTCGCTATCCCTACTATGAAGATCGACGTTATCCCTACAATGTCGATCGATGTCGTTCCTACTACGATGATCGTTGCCATCCCTACAATGATGATCAACAACGAGAAGTAGAAGAGATGGATCGTACGGAGGCACGACTACGACATCGTCGCCAACAAGATAAGAAGCTGGCTGAAGTCCTCCATCGAATGGATCTTATACGGCAAAAGGAGGAGGCGTACCAACTCGCACTTCGTATGGAGTCACAGCAGCGACAACGATGCCCTGCACAAACACCGATCGTGCGACGGCCTCTAGAACGCAGTAGCCAAGGAGTCCCTTTTCCTCAAGGTAACGCCCCTATTTTCAGATCTAAAACCTCTTTTAATCGAAGTGCTTATCAAGAAAGAGGTGCTTTATGGGCCAATGAAAGGGGTAAAGGATGTATGCCCCAATCCATGCTGCAAGGAGGTAACTCTACAGAATGCTACAAGTGCGGCGGTCGAGGCCATTCCGCCGTTGTTTGCCCCACTAGAGACCAACGTTCCACGTTGGTATGTGAGGAGGACAAGATCATAGAGCCTTCTGAAGTTCCTCCTTCTCCTCAGCTCACTGTTGATGAAGAAAATGAAGGAGACGAAGAAGAAACCCCTACGGATGAAGCCCTACTCGCATCAGTTGCCAAGGGTGCTAGTTCTGAAATTTCAGAAGTTGTTCCTCCTGATTTCAAGTCCATATTGGATGATTTCTCTAATATAACCCTTGAGAGTCTTCCCAAGAATCTTCCACTGATGAGAGACAACCAGCGCACCATAGATTTGGTGCCCAGATCAAGCTTGCCGAACCTTCCTGCACGCTGGTTGAACCCAAAAGAACACGAGGAGCCTCGTCGCCAAGTCCTGAAGCATGGGCCGCATGCAGAAGATTTTATTGCTGATGCCCTCAGTCAAAATTCATATGTTCTAACTCTTTTGAATGTTGAGGTAATGGGGTTTGCCAATCTAAAATTTTTGTACCCCTCTGAAGTATATTTTCAGCCCATATATGCAGAAGTTTCAGCAGTGGATCAGTGGCAGCATTCAGAATTTTTGACCCATGATTGCTTTCTTTTATATGTCCCGGAGACCTCACTTGGTGATCATATTGTTCGAGAGGTCCATGGCGGAGACCTTGGTGGTCACTTTGGCTACGTCAAAACAGTCACCATGGTGGAGGATAAGTTCTATTTGCCGACCCTGCGCAAGGAAGCAAACTTTGTGTTGATGTGGTTGAGTGTTGAATGCAGAAATTTTCAGAAGCTTCAACCTTGCCAAGTCGAATTCTTCAAGGTGCTGAAGTGGATGGGACCCAAGGCCTTTGTGCTCGAGTTACCAGATGATTTGCAGGTTAGCCCCATCTTCTATGTTGAAGAGTTGCAGCCCTATGATGCTCACTATGTTGAAGATGAAGAGATCCCATCTGTACCATCTTCACTTCTTCGACGATCAGCCCCGACGGACACCATTGAGGAAATCCTAGTTGATCAGATCATGCCCACATGCCGAGGAGGATACCAGAAGTTTTTTATTGGAGGACCGACTAATTCCAGATTGCACATGATTAAAGACGGAGGGAGTCCAACAGCTGAACCCGAACTTCTACGAGCTCTATCAAATGCAAAATTTGACGAAGTCAAGTCTTTTTCCAGAAGGGGGGAATTGATGCAGGAGCATCCCCCTTGGGCATGGAGTATTGGGTCTAGTCCCTTGGGCATGGAGATTGAGTTCCCTTCTTGGGTGTGCACCAAGTTTCATGGGGTTCAAGGAGTTCCAATATCAATCATGTTGAGCCCAATTGAATCATGGGGAGAGCGTGGAGATGAAGCCCAACCATGAAGCACCACCCTCATTCTTATGGCGTGGGACATTGGGTGAAGGAGTGGAAAGAATTTTAGTCCAAGCAAAGTTGAGTCCAAGCTGAAAGTAGATTGAGTCCATGCAATAAGTGATTTGATTCACAATGGGTTAGCCTCTTCAATATCAATTAGATTGAGTCCAAGGCATGAATGGATCCATGGCTAATTAGTAGTGGTCACATGTCAAAAGAAAGAGAAGTTCAACCATGAAGACCTCTCACATGTGGAAGAAATTCAGAGTTCAAATCCAGTTGAAATTCGTGACAGATTGAACACCATATGGTATTTTGAAGATTTTGGGAGCTACAGAAGTCTGATTAAGTTGATTCAAATTTTGTTGGAAAATAGACATCCGTATCTTTCCAATGACTATAAGAACGTGAAATTTGGAGATCAGATGAAATTTAAGTAGTCTCCCGAACTTCATGCTGATGTTGGTACTCGAGAAGGTGTTTGAGTAATGGTGCGGTTGGGGTTTCCTGCTCCTAATCTCCAACCCACACACCATGAAGGGTTGACACTTGTCCAACCTTTAGTTGGCAAGTTGTTTAGGAAGTTTATCATTAGATTTGAATTTTAAAAAATATCCTTATCTGATTTTGAGTCTAAGTAAATCTGTTTGTAACTTCCAACCTCTTTCTCTTTATAAGAGGAGGTTTTGATGAATGAAATGATATCAAATTTATTTAAAAAAAAAAAATTCTAGAGATTTGTGAGAGAGAGACCACGAAAAGAAGGGCTCTTTTCCAGCCATTGGTGAGACACCATTGGAGAGAAGAAGATAAAGGTGAGACGCCCCAACCTTCTCCTCAAATTCTAGGAACCTAGGGTGTGAGACTCAACCTAGTTTCCTTAGTTATCCTTTAGAAATAAAATCCAAAAAAAAATATATATATACTCCATTGTTCCCTCACGTCCACAAGAGCTTCCAACCTTCATATTCTTCAGAAAAATCTACGTTCATATAGCCAACATATTGATCATCAAATCGGGTTCAGACTAGTTCCTTTTGGTGTACCGATTGTGCCCTAGTTCTTCCATCACCAACCTATTAGAAATCCTGATTAAATTCAAGTAAAGTTTCTTCCATCCTCTTTAATACTTCATCCCTTTCAGAATCCATCTAATACTCAAAAAAACTCTCAAGCCATCAGACCTTATATTGATCAATCCAATCGGATCGAATTGATTCCTCTCAATGAATCCAATTGCAATCTAGAACCGCCCAACGCCAACCTTTCTTTGGAGCCAATTGCTGCCAATTCAAATCAATTTTTCTAACCCATCCTCTTTCTTCTTCCTTCCACCACAAAGAACCCTAGCCTCCATTGCCATTGCTTAGAAAAAAAAGAAGAGAAGAAAGATTCAGCCATCCTCAAAGAAGAAAAAAAATCTGCAGCCCACCCCGATTGCGTCACATGTTCTTCAGGCTCTCGAGGTATGAAGGACAGTTCCTCTTCCAGTGGCGGTCGACATTGCAGTGGAAACATTTTCCTTTGTCATTGGCCTTTTTCTTTTGAACTTCCTTCTTTGACTTCTTGTCTTTCTTTTGCTTCTTCGCAGGCTTCTTTTTCTTCCAAGTAGACTTTCTCTTGGAACCAGAAGTCAACTCAGCAGTAAGGACATTGCTCCTTGAACCTTTCAAGGCTCCCTCAGCAGTTACCAACATATTTATCAGTTCAGTCTTAGTGCATTCAATCTTATTCATGTGGTAGTTTACTATAAACTGACCAAATGAATCAGGAAGGGATTGAAGGATCAGATCAACTTGCAATTCCTTGTGCATGTTCATCCCGAGCTTCTCAAGCTCCTCAAGGTCCTTGATCATAGTCAGACCGTGATCATGGACGGACTGCCCTTCGCGCATCTTTGTCTTGAAGAGCCTCTTGGACACTTCAAAACGAGCTGTGCGACTCTGCTCACCATACAACTCTTGCAGGTGTGCTAGTATGTCCCTAACAGTCTTGAGATTCTCATGCTGGCATTGGAGTTCATTAGACATGGATGCCATCATATAGCACTTGACTCTAATGTCATTGATAAGTGCTTAATAATTTATAATTTAGTTACCTTTCCATAGCACTTATCAATATTTTTAAACTGATAAATACATATTTTACCATGAAATTGAACAAACATTGAAGTAAGTTTAAAATATGGTAATTATTCTCTTAAACTAGATTCTGAACTTGTCTCTCCCTTGGTTGCAATCTTTCATGAAAATTACAAAAAAATATATAAGGAGATTGTGTTGACCCGACTAAGGTTATAACTAAATGGGCTTTGGTCCTGATTTGATTGAAAGTTATAATTGTATAGGAAAATATTTGATTAACTCTTTTATTAAGTCACGGTCTGATCTGGTTGAGTCCAATCTGAAGCAGTTTAGTAAGAATTAAATGACATTGGGCTCGAGAACGAGTTCAAGCCAAATCAACAATCATGACCCACTTCAAACCCAAAGTAACTCCCAACCAATTCTTTACCTGCCTTCATATAAAATTTATAAATTTAAAAAACAAAAAAAAAGAAAATAATAAATATAATAAAATAAATAAAAATAATTTCGGGGAATTCACTGTTCATATGAACAGTGTCCCGTGAAAACACTGTTCATATGAACAGTGTTACAAAAAAAAAAATAATAATGTAAACAAGAAGCCACTGTTCATCTTCTCCCCCGCAGTGCATCCGGGCCGTTCCCCTTCTTCCCATCGATTCCGCCTCGTCCTCCGCCTGTGACGCAGCCCGCAGCCGAGACCCAGCTCCGCCATCAAGCCGCGTCGAGGCATCTCCCCGTTGATCCCGCGGCCACCCACCATTCGGAGCGATCCTCCCAGCAGCCGGAAGTCACCCATCCGTGATCAAGGCAACGCAGCCATCTTCCTTCCTGCCTCTGCAACCACGGATCCATGTTCTCCACTCTTCCGGATCTCCAGCTCCTTTCAACGTCCCCGTGATCCCAGCGATCCTGCTTCCAAGTTTAAGCACCAGTCCAAGTTCCCAGCGTCCGTCTGCAGTGGTCCTCCAGCACCATTTCTTCCGCCGGTGATGCATCCCACGCTTCAAGCCTCCGCGTCTGCAAGCACTGTGACCCAAGGACCCAGCACCTCTTCCGTGATTTCCTCCCGTCGATCAAGCTCCCATTTCTTCCGCCCGTTTCAAATGCAGCTGGTGATCCCACGGATTGACGCCCTCCTTCCGTTTCCAAATCCCAGCCCCCAAGCAATCGGATCCCCAGCAATCACGCATCCTCTCCCTCTCGATGCTTCAACGATTGATCTATAAAAGGGAGAGAGGAAAGAAACAGAGGGGGGAGGCTCGGTGGAGAAGAAAGAAACAGGGGGGCTCTGTTTCGGTGAAGAAGAAGAAGAAAGCCGAGAGAAAGAAATAAAAAAAAAGAAGAGAGAGGGGAGGAAAGAGAAGAGTCTTGGATATTTTGGGAATTATGGGAGGTGATCAACTTCATTTGAGGATGGGAGGTCGTCCGGAAGCCATGCTCGGCTAAACATCTAGTCTAGGGCTGGATGAAGCCCTAGCAATGTATCAGGGCATTGTAGTTCTTATTTTTATTATTATTTTGGAGCTTGTTTAAATTCTTATTTTCAATGAAATATTCCTTTATGATATTTAAACTTTGAGCATGCTAGTTACTAATCATGTTTGCTAAAGTAGTCTAAGATGATCCATGCCTAGGAAGATGAAGTGTGCTGCATCCTAGATTAGCATACTTAGGTAGACACTTCATGCTATACCGAAGATGGATCTTCCTAACACTCTTTATGTTTTTATTTTAAAAGGCTTATAGCCAAAAATTGCATGCCTTCCAAAAGATAAAAATTAAGAACACAATCCTTGATGCAATGCTATGTGGTGGATTCCAAACCCTAGATCTATTTACTTTGATTAAATTTCAATTCGTACTCATAGATTAATTTAGTTGAATCAAGTTAGCAAATCCTTCTTTTTGATTTATTTTTAAAAGAAAAATAACTTGTCTCCAATCCCTGTGGACCGACACCCGTAATCACTATCCTACAGGATACGTGCTATTGCGTGGTTTATTTTCAAAATTGAAATAACCGATCAATTTTTGGCGCCGTTGCCGGGGATTGCTAGCATAGTTATTTTTCTTATTAAAAAAAAATTATTTAAAAATTAAAAAAAAAAATTCTTTTAAAAAAATTTCTATTATTGTTACTTTTCTTATCTTCTTTTTCTCCCTTACTAATTTTTATTTATATTATTTGATCAGGAATCGAGGAAAAAATCTGGGATGATCAAAAGGAGAACTGCCGGAAAAGAAATGTTGTAGAGGTTTGCAAAAAAAAAAAAAAAAAATAAATTGCTGGGGAAATTCCCTTTGGTAACCTCTAAACTTTTCTTATTTAAATTAATTATTGGTTTGAAATTTTGTGGTGATTGTTTGATTTTAATTATAGCAAAATTGTGAATGCATGCTTGATACACATACACAAATCAATTTGCACATAGTAAGGGCAATCACCCCAACAAGATAAGAGCCGGATTTCATCACCGGACTCTTGCCCAACTTAGGTGAACTCAATCTCACATAGTGTCATCTTTAATTAAAATCAATTAGACGTTGGCTCCTAGGGACATTCGAGCTCAATAGGACGAAGATCACCGAAAGTTGCACCAATTTCGCTCTGTGGCTTAGTTGATGTCTAGGCAAGCTTTGTCCCTATAAGGGAGACAGTTCATCTGTTCGAGGCAAGTGGGTTTTAAGTGGGACCTTTGCGAACGCATCGTGACCCCTCCACTTACCTGGGAGCTTACCTGGTCAACTCGGTTCATTAGACCGGATTGGAGGCTTAGGTGACCTCTTCAAACCAGTTAGGAGCTGTCTAGTGATTTTAGGACAAAGACTAGGATTGATATGCTTTTCTCTTTTATTGCATGCTTGATTGATCAAGTACTAGTGTATGCACGGTAGTCGTTCTAGAGTACAAAATCTATTACCTTTTGACCCTGAAATAGAACGAACCCTTAGAAACATTCGAGCTAAGATCAAAACATTAGGATCATCCCCACCTCTTAAGATGGCTGAAGAACAACCCAAACTCTTGAGGGAATACTTTACTCCCACTATTTATACTTCCCCATCTTGCATTCGATTACCTGAGGTAGCAGCTGTACAATATGAAATAAAGTCTAGTGTGATCCAAATGCTCCCATCTTTTTATGGGCTCACCAATGAAGACCCATATAAACACCTAGATGAATTCCTTGAGATTTGCACCACTGTCAAGATTCAAAATTTCACTGATGATGCTTTAAAACTTAGATTATTCCCCTTCTCCCTTAAAGATAGAGCCAAACAATGGCTGAATTCTTTAGAAGCTAACTCAATTCGTTCTTGGGATCAAATGCAACAAGAATTCCTTAAAAAATACTTTCCCATAGGAAGAACGAACCAGTTTAGACGTGCCATTACAAGCTTCTCCCAAACCGAGGGAGAAGAATTTTATGAAACTTGGGAGAGATTTAGGGACCTAATCCGTAAATGCCCTCATCATCAAATACCTAAGTGGCAGCTAGTGCAATGTTTCTATGACGGTTTGACGGAACGAAACCGTCAGATGATCGATGCTGCATGCGGGGGGACTTTCATGCTTCGAAATGAGCATGAAGCATGGCAACTATTTGAAAATCTTAATGAAAACTCCCTCCACCATGCTTCGTGTTCTCGTCAAGCATCCCCGAATTTTCAAAGAAAAGGGGCCATTTGTGAAATAAGTCATTCTATGGACCTGTCTAGCAAGGTAGATGCATTGTCCCATAAGATTGACCAACTAATGATAGGAGGACAGGTCGTTAGTTCTTCCCAAGCACAAGTGTGTGCTATCTGTTCTAGCCCATCGCATCCTATTCATGAGTGCCCCTCAGCACCCCAATATCCCGAACTCGTGCAAGAACACATCAATGCTGCCCAAACACAGCCCAGACCGGGTAATGATCCATTTTCCAATACATATAATCCGGGATGGCGGAATCATCCAAATTTTTCTTGGAGGCAGCAAGCTTCTAATACCTCCCAACCCTTCCCCCAAAATTTTCAAAACCCTCAGAATTTTCATCTCTACCGTCCCTCAACTCAATTTCAGCATCCTCCTCCTCCAACCCAAAGAAATACAGCCTTTGAGGAGAAGGTGTTGACTGCCCTTCAAGGTTTGGAGGCAAATACACAACTATTGCACTCTCACACACAATCAATTGCTAAGCTAGAATCCCAAATGGGTCAACTAGCCAATGCATTAAATAAACGAGAGGAAGGTAAGCTTCCAAGTCAACCAATGAGTAATCCTAGGGGACAATATGTGGCTCAAGAAACCCGACTAAATCATGAGCAAGCCAATGCTTTGACTACCCTAAGGAGTGGACGTATAATAGATAATAAGGTTGGGGAGGGTAACAATAAGGAAGATGAAGAAGAGGAGAGGAATGTTTCACATGAAAACCCAAAACCTTCTTCAGCTAGTCCACCATCTGTCACAACCCATACTCCAAAGGCTCCATTTCCTGAAGCACTTAATGCACCCACTCCCTTTGGCAAGAAGGGAACTTCACTAGAAGAGATGATGGAGGTGTTCAAACAAGTTAAAATCAACCTTCCACTTCTTGATGCCATCAAACAAGTTCCCTCCTATGCCAAATTTCTCAAAGACCTTTGCACCCAAAAGCGAAAATCTAGGACACATGTGCCTAAAAAGGTCTTACTTACTGAACAGGTAAGTTCCATTCTCCAATACAACACCCCTCCAAAATTCAAAGATCCTGGCGCTCCCACTATTTCCTGTGTCATAGGAGATAACTCCATTGACCGAGCGCTCTTAGATCTAGGGGCAAGTGTGAATCTTCTACCCTATTCAGTCTATGAGAAATTTGGGTTAGGTGAATTAAAACCTACCTCGGTGTCCTTACAATTGGCTGATCGATCTGTGAAGATACCACGGGGGATGATTGAAGATGTTCTTGTCAAGGTAGACAAGTTCTATTTTCCAGTAGATTTTATCGTCCTTGACATGGAACATGTGCCCAACCTAAAAAAACAAATCCCTGTGATTCTTGGTCGTCCCTTTTTAGCAACAGCCAATGCATGTATCAACTGTAGAACCGGGGCAATGGATATATCATTTGGGAACATGAAAATTAAATTGAATGTTTTTCATGCCGCTGACCAACATGTGAGGGAAGACGAGTGTTGCCTAATTGACGAAATGGATGATCTTGTAGAGGAAGCCCTTCCCTATATCTTAGCAGATGACCCCTTAGAGGCATGTCTGGCCCATTTTGACATTGACAACTTTGATATAGACAAGGCCATAGAAGAAGTTAACATCTTACTTGACAATCAATCTCCAGTGAGTTCCCTTCCTTGGAAGAGCCGACCTGAACCTCTTCCTCCCATTGCTAGCGCGCCACTTTGTCCTTCCATTGATTCACCACCTAAACTTGAGTTAAAGCCACTTCCAACAAATCTTAAGTATGCCTTTCTAGGACCAGAAGATAGCCTCCCTGTAATTATCGCAGCCAACTTATCTACTGAACAGGAGGGTAAACTTTTGAGGGTGCTAGAAGAAAATAAACATGCCATAGGATGGTCTGTGGCCGATTTGAAAGGGGTTGACCCCTCTGTTTGCATGCATCGAATTCATCTCGAAGATGATGCAAAACCTATCCGAGAAATGCAAAGAAGACTCAATCCTAACATGAAGGAGGTAGTCAAGAAAGAAGTGGTGAAGTTATTAGATGCCGGAATCATTTATCCAATTTCTGATAGTAAGTGGGTGAGTCCGACACAAGTGGTACCCAAGAAATCAGGTATTACTGTGATTGAGAATACGGAAGGAGAATTAATACAAACACGCACAACCACGGGTTGGCGCGTGTGCATTGACTATAGAAAACTTAATTCAATGACTAGGAAGGACCATTTCCCTCTACCTTTCATAGATCAAATTTTGGAACGGTTGGCTGGTCAAGGTTTCTACTGCTTCTTAGATGGTTATTCTGGATACAACCAAGTACCTGTCTACCCGGACGATCAAGAGAAGACCACCTTTACCTGCCCATTTGGGACATTTGCATATAGGAGGATGCCTTTTGGACTATGTAATGCACCCGCAACTTTTCAACGATGCATGATGGCCATCTTTTCAGATATGGTGGAAAACTTTCTAGAAGTATTCATTGATGATTTCTCAGTTTTTGGCCTATCTTTTGATGATTGTCTGAACAATTTGACCTTAGTTTTGAAAAGATGTAAGGAGACCAACCTAGTACTAAGTTGGGAAAAGAGCCATTTTATGGTTCAAGAAGGCATAGTTTTAGGACACGTCGTGTCCAAGAGGGGCATTGAAGTAGATAAAGCCAAAGTCGATCTTATTTCCAATCTTCCTCCACCAAAAACTGTGAAACAAATCCGATCATTCCTTGGCCATGCTGGTTTCTACCGTCGCTTTATTCAGGATTTCAGTAAGATTTCCAAACCCTTGTGCAATCTTCTTGCCAAGGACACTCCCTTTGTCTTTGATAAAACATGCGAGGAGGCATTTGAAAATCTTCGCTCGAAATTGACCACTGCACCTATCATACGGCCCCCTAATTGGACCCTTCCATTTGAACTAATGTGTGATGCATCCGACTATGCTATTGGGGCAGTCTTAGGGCAACGGCTAGATAAAGTACCTCATGTCATTTACTATGCTAGTAAAGCACTCTCAGATGCACAATTAAACTACACCACCACTGAGAAAGAATTGCTAGCGGTAGTATTCGCACTAGACAAGTTTCGATCTTACTTATTAGGATCCAAGGTTACCGTATTCACTGATCATGCTGCCCTTCGACACCTTCTTGCAAAGAAGGATACCAAACCCCGTCTGATTCGATGGATTCTTTTACTACAAGAATTTGACCTAGAAATTCGTGATAAGAAAGGAACTGCAAATGTCGTAGCGGACCACTTATCTAGGATTCTTCTTGAGCCCTCTTGTAAAAATACCTCACCCTTGCACGATTCTTTCCCAGATGAACAATTATTTGAGGTACAAAGAATAAAAACGCCATGGTTTGCAAACATAGTGAATTACCTTGCCATAGGACGAATTCCTGATGATTGGTCAACTCAAGATAAGAACCGATTCTTTTCACAAGTAAAGTTCTATTATTGGGATGATCCTGATTTATTCAAGTATTGTCCCGATCAAGTCATCCGTCGATGTGTCCCTGAATGTGAATTTCAAAGTATTCTTTCATTCTGCCATTCACAAGCTTGTGGGGGACATTTTGGGGGTAGAAAAACTGCAGCAAAAGTTTTACAAAGTGGATTTTATTGGCCCACACTTTTCAAAGATGCCCATAACTTTTGCCAAACTTGTGAACGGTGCCAACGGATGGGTACCATCTCTCGTAGAGATATGATGCCTCTCAATCCTATTTTAATTGTAGAAATCTTTGATGTCTGGGGTATTGACTTCATGGGCCCTTTCCCACCATCCTTTGGTTTCGAATATATTCTGGTAGGGGTTGATTATGTTTCAAAATGGGTAGAAGCTGTCGCCACTAAAACTAATGACCACAAGGTTGTGATTAAATTTTTACATGAAAACATCTTTTGTCGTTTTGGTACACCCCGGGCCATTATCAGTGATGGGGGATCTCATTTTTGCAACCGATCTTTCGAGGCTTTGGTTCGCAAATATAACATCACCCACAAAGTTGCTACCCCATACCATCCCCAAACGAGTGGACAAGTCGAGGTGTCCAATAGAGAGTTAAAACACATCTTAGAGAAAACGGTACGTCCCGATAGGAAAGATTGGTCTCAAAGGATAAATGATGCACTCTGGGCTTACCGTACCGCCTACAAAACTCCTATTGGCATGTCCCCCTACCGATTAGTTTTTGGTAAAGCTTGTCACTTACCGGTAGAACTTGAACATAGAGCTTTCTGGGCTATAAAAAAATTTAACTTAGACATGGCAGTAGCTGGTCCTCACCGAAAACTCCAACTAAGTGAACTTGAAGAATTGCGTAATGAGGCTTATGAAAATGCTAAAATTTATAAAGCAAGGACTAAGGCTTTTCATGATAAAAATATTAACCGTAAGTCCTTCGAACCTGGTCAAAAGGTTTGGCTGTTCAATTCCAAGTTGCGACTCTTCCCGGGTAAACTTCGCTCTAGGTGGGATGGACCATTCGTAGTGAAAAAGGTTTCTCCTTATGGTGCAGTAGAGATCCAACACCTCAATGGTGGACATGTTTTAAAAGTCAATGGTCAAAGGTTAAAACCTTATGTAGACTGTGTTGCCGACGGGCAATTGATCGAATCCCTTAATTTAACGAACCCTGTTTATCAAAATAATTAAGGACCCACTGTGTCTGGCTGAAGACAATAAACTTAGCGCTTGTTGGGAGGCAACCCAATTCTCTTAGATTATTTCTTAACATTGAGGACAATGTTAGGTTTAGGTTTGGGGGTATTCATCTTGATTTTCATCAAAAAAAAAAAGTTTTAAAAAAAAAATATAATAAAAAAAAAATCATCTTTAAAAAAAAAAATTTTAAAATAATTTTTTTTTTAAAAAATGTGTTTATAAAATAATAATAAAAAAATTATTAAAAAAAAAAGTTTTGTTGAAAAAAAAAACCTAATTTATATACATTTATGCGAGAATGATAAACACACAAGGTATATAAAATCTAAAAGCCCAATGACTAGTGGGAAGTAATACAAATTTAAGTTCTTTTTATTAAGTCTCTCTTAGGGAGTTGTAAGCTAATTAATACTTTGGAATTTCACTACACACTGGCCGACCCTTCTAAGGTCTAGGCTCGACATTATGTTGATAGTATAGTAGCAACCTTGGACCCTGATGAATCATACTTATCTAATCCAATAAAAAAAAAAAAAAAAAAAATTCAATAAAAATGGATTTAGTCAGGAACATCGAAAAGGGCTACCTATTGTCAAAGGTCAAGTGGGCTTGTGATGAGGACTCCGAGCATAAGTCCGTAGGGGAGTCTTGATGCCCGACACCTTATGCCAACTGGTGTGAGAGTTGTCGACTGATTGCTCGTTACACGGAGAAATCACCACAAGAGTAAAAGTGCACAATTTATATATCTTTCTTAAAAAAAAAAAAAAGAAAAAAAAGGGAAAAAAAAAAAGCTGTATTGACCGAAAAGACAATAGTGTGAAAGCCGTCGTTGTAAAAATTCGAGTAAACTGGAATATTACAGATAAAGCCCGTGAGGTACTAAAGTAAACATCCACAACTCTCGAAATCCTGCAGATAAGATGATTTTGAATCAGTGAGTAGGTTCCTTCGACCAATCCTTGGAAACTACTGGTATTAGCAATATTTTGGAGATCTGAGCTCTTAGCTTGGGTACGGTCCAGATTTCACTGAGCACTCCAGTATAAATAAGTCTTACAACTCCCTAACGGAAACTTAATGACTTCAACTTGAATTGCATCTTGACCTAGGATTTGGGCTGATTTAGTAAATAAAACCGTGTGTGCTTTGAAATTTTCATCATTTATGTATCTTAAATTAGATTTTAATAAAAAAAGAGAAAGAGTTTTAGAAATTCTTTACTAGTATGCATTTGGAATTCGATTTTCACTTCATAGATCAATCGATCTAAAAAAAAAAAAAAAAAAAAAAAAAAAAATAAGAATAACAATAATAATAAATGATTTACTGAAGTTTGTGGGTATCTTCACTGAAAATCCTCACGAGACTACAACTCGTCCACTAGGGTAACCTAGGGGTTTAAAGCCTTGTTACATATGGTAAATGTAACCGCGATGCCTGCGAAAGTGAGTTAGAATTCTTCTTTTCTAGTTTTATTTTGCTCGAGGACTAGCAAAACATAGGTTTGGGGGTGTGATAAGTGCTTAATAATTTATAATTTAGTTACCTTTCCATAGCACTTATCAATATTTTTAAACTGATAAATACATATTTTACCATGAAATTGAACAAACATTGAAGTAAGTTTAAATTATGGTAATTATTCTCTTAAACTAGATTCTGAACTTGTCTCTCCCTTGGTTGCAATCTTTCATGAAAATTACAAAAAAATATATAAGGAGATTGTGTTGACCCGACTAAGGTTATAACTAAATGGGCTTTGGTCCTGATTTGATTGAAAGTTATAATTGTATAGGAAAATATTTGATTAACTCTTTTATTAAGTCACGGTCTGATCTGGTTGAGTCCAATCTGAAGCAGTTTAGTAAGAATTAAATGACATTGGGCTCGAGAACGAGTTCAAGCCAAATCAACAATCATGACCCACTTCAAACCCAAAGTAACTCCCAACCAATTCTTTACCTGCCTTCATATAAAATTTATAAATTTAAAAAACAAAAAAAAAAGAAAATAATAAATATAATAAAATAAATAAAAATAATTTCGGGGAATTCACTGTTCATATGAACAGTGTCCCGTGAAAACACTGTTCATATGAACAGTGTTACAAAAAAAAAATAATAATGTAAACAAGAAGCCACTGTTCATCTTCTCCCCCGCAGTGCATCCGGGCCGTTCCCCTTCTTCCCATCGATTCCGCCTCGTCCTCCGCCTGTGACGCAGCCCGCAGCCGAGACCCAGCTCCGCCATCAAGCCGCGTCGAGGCATCTCCCCGTTGATCCCGCGGCCACCCACCATTCGGAGCGATCCTCCCAGCAGCCGGAAGTCACCCATCCGTGATCAAGGCAACGCAGCCATCTTCCTTCCTGCCTCTGCAACCACGGATCCATGTTCTCCACTCTTCCGGATCTCCAGCTCCTTTCAACGTCCCCGTGATCCCAGCGATCCTGCTTCCAAGTTTAAGCACCAGTCCAAGTTCCCAGCGTCCGTCTGCAGTGGTCCTCCAGCACCATTTCTTCCGCCGGTGATGCATCCCACGCTTCAAGCCTCCGCGTCTGCAAGCACTGTGACCCAAGGACCCAGCACCTCTTCCGTGATTTCCTCCCGTCGATCAAGCTCCCATTTCTTCCGCCCGTTTCAAATGCAGCTGGTGATCCCACGGATTGACGCCCTCCTTCCGTTTCCAAATCCCAGCCCCCAAGCAATCGGATCCCCAGCAATCACGCATCCTCTCCCTCTCGATGCTTCAACGATTGATCTATAAAAGGGAGAGAGGAAAGAAACAGAGGGGGGAGGCTCGGTGGAGAAGAAAGAAACAGGGGGGCTCTGTTTCGGTGAAGAAGAAGAAGAAAGCCGAGAGAAAGAAATAAAAAAAAAGAAGAGAGAGGGGAGGAAAGAGAAGAGTCTTGGATATTTTGGGAATTATGGGAGGTGATCAACTTCATTTGAGGATGGGAGGTCGTCCGGAAGCCATGCTCGGCTAAACATCTAGTCTAGGGCTGGATGAAGCCCTAGCAATGTATCAGGGCATTGTAGTTCTTATTTTTATTATTATTTTGGAGCTTGTTTAAATTCTTATTTTCAATGAAATATTCCTTTATGATATTTAAACTTTGAGCATGCTAGTTACTAATCATGTTTGCTAAAGTAGTCTAAGATGATCCATGCCTAGGAAGATGAAGTGTGCTGCATCCTAGATTAGCATACTTAGGTAGACACTTCATGCTATACCGAAGATGGATCTTCCTAACACTCTTTATGTTTTTATTTTAAAAGGCTTATAGCCAAAAATTGCATGCCTTCCAAAAGATAAAAATTAAGAACACAATCCTTGATGCAATGCTATGTGGTGGATTCCAAACCCTAGATCTATTTACTTTGATTAAATTTCAATTCGTACTCATAGATTAATTTAGTTGAATCAAGTTAGCAAATCCTTCTTTTTGATTTATTTTTAAAAGAAAAATAACTTGTCTCCAATCCCTGTGGACCGACACCCGTAATCACTATCCTACAGGATACGTGCTATTGCGTGGTTTATTTTCAAAATTGAAATAACCGATCAGTCATCATCCAACCATTTTTGATGCATCTGTCGTTGAACATCAGTAGGACGTGCTGGTAGTGTGGGAATATCTGAATCGAGTATGTAGCCTATTTTCTCACAGCTCAAAACAATTTTGAGATTTCTAAGCCAGTCCTTGTAATTGGTTCCGGTCAATCGGTTGGTCTCAAGAATACGGGTCAAAGGGTTTGAGGCTGACATTATGATCTGCAGAGAGTAAAGATTCTAGTTAGACTTTTGTACTTGATCCTAATCTGTTCTAAGGTCTTTTAGAACAAATGTAACTCCCACTATTTTTTCGAATTCCTTACACTCCCCTGGTAGGAAAAACGGAAATCCTACACGACTAGGGTTTCTAGTGGGTACTGCGGTCCCATCGATTTATATGCCACCTCACCTAACAGTTATTGGTGACACATAGATTGATGAATGTACAACTCTTGTACAATGCTTCTCAAGCATGTTGCATGTAACTTGGTCCCTAAGCCATGAAGACCTCACCTAACAGTTATTGGTCCCATTTCTTAGTTAAGTCAGACCCACCGTATAACCGTAGGAATAAAGTCGTCATTGGGTCCTCACCTAACAGTTATTGGTGCCCAACCCCACCTTTACCCTACAACATCTCATGTCTATGAGAGGTCCAGCCCCCCGATGCAACTTGCCCACTGTGTCCAGCCGAGACAAATCAACATCAGAAAGACCTTAGTAGCTCTACTACAGTGGAAGACCTATTGACTTAATATTGGTTAATCAGGTCTTAGTGTTTGCAACTTGAGCTCTTCATAAGAGGTAATCGAACAATTGGCCAGGTAAGCAGGTGGGAGGCTCCCCTTACTCAGAGAGTAAGGTCCTAATTAAGTAACCACCTTTCATGCTTTCCTAGACACCAATTAGATCAATTAATCTAATATGACTTGCTCATGTCGGTTCACTCTCGACTTGATTGAGGAGATTTTAATTTAGGCCTCAATTGGGTTTGCTACATCACATGTAAACCTATCTACCCGACTCACATTCACATCACATGCAAACGGCACATTGCAGGCAGTTATAATCGCAGCAATAATTAAAGCTAAACTTTAAATAGGTGATGATCATGGATTCTAATTAGGTCGTATTACAAGCACATGCACGTCAATCGATCAACTGATCTTCAACTCTTGAATTGGTTCCAAGCCTCCTTGACTCGATCCTTGACCAACTCTTGATCCAATCGCTATCAACCGCTTAGAGCCCTGTTCATCTCATGCATCATCTTCGACTTGATCGTTGACGTACATCACATCACAGAAAATACAACCAGATATAAAATAAAAATAAAAATAAATTACATCCCCTTTTAGGAGGCACGCAGGCCTCTCAAAACATCAAATAAGATGCATGCAAGCATCTGTAAAATTACATGACATTGCAGATCACATCGCAGGTCTTTACATTTAATACCAAAAGGGTTTTGAATCCTATGATCATCACCATATGCAACAATTATAATTTTCAGATCTGATATTAATTGATTATCTCATGACATAAGTTGCTGATCATGCTAATCATGATTCTAAACTTTGTAATCACATTAACAATGCTATTAGAATCATCCTTTTATCATATAAAAATCAGCATGTAAAAATCAGCACCCTAGAAAAATTCTGCATGCAGAAAATTTTCAGCATGCATGATCATTCAATTTTCAGATCTAATAAGCCTACTTATAATTAATTCTTACCTTAAACTACGAAGCCTAGGCTCTGATACCACTGTTGGGAACCCGCCTATGCTGCTGATATTTCAAAACAAAAATCAGATTGCAGCGGAATCGGCATAAGCGGGATCGACGTTCATCGCATGAACGCTGTTTCTAGACCGTTCGTAGTTAGATAAGGATTAATACTTTTAAAACCTTTAGGGAGATCAAATCTTCACCTTGTGCGGGTAGATGATCACCGCAAACTGAAGCTCGTGGTTTTAGGTTGAGGGTTCGTTTGAAGCCGTTCAAATGTCCGGCCTCTACGGGTATCCACACGAAGACAGGACCTGATCAAAGATCTCTTGTCTTTTCGGGGTGCTAGCTCCCTTGCAAAGACTTCTTTTGATGGCTGATCTCCTCTCTTTCTTTCAACTCTTGAATATGCTTGAGAGGAGGAAGAAGAAGGATGAAGAAGAGGATGAAGAAGAATCCCCACGCAGCCTTCTTTTCTTCCTTGCGTTGGATGAAGGAAGGGAAGGGGAGGAGGCCGCCAACACTTGGATCTTCTTCTTCCCTTGCTTGCGGCTAAAACAAGGAGAGGGAGAGGGTGGCCACGGCACAAGAGGGAGAGGAAGCAATTCTTCTAGGGCGCCGGCTTCATAAGCCTTTTTATAGCCATCTAGGGTTCCTACTAAGTAGGAGCCCTAGACAACTTTCCAAAGAGGGGGCGCCGGCCCCCTCTCTTGTGCCGCACCATGTGATCAAAGGGGGAGGGGCTTGCGCCCCTCCCTCTTGGTAAACCCTAGTCCACCTCAATTAGGGTTTGCATTGCCTTAATGTGGTTAAGCTCTAATCCAATTAGGCTTAGTCCAAGGGTGAACCAATTTGGATCCAATTTAGGTAAGTCCTAATCCAATTAGAACTTAAATCAATTTTGACTCAATTGAACTCTTCAATCCTAATCCAATTAGGACTCTTATTGATTCATTAGATTAATAATTTGTGACTTAAGAAACCCTAATCCATATTAGGACGTATTTAATTTTAGTCCTAATCCAATTAGGATTCTTACTTGAATCCGAAGTCCTAATCCAATTAGGACTTCTAGGAATCCTATTCTAAGTAGGAATTCACATTGAATTCAAAATCCTATTCTAAGTAGGATTGTGGGAATCCTAATCCAAGTAGGAATCCCAGTCCTACTCCAACTAGGATTCCCAGTCCTAATCCAATTAGGACTCTAGGAATCCTACTCGAAGTAGGACTCTTGTTTCAAGTCCAATTAATTAATTTCCTTTGTTCCTTCTTCAACTGAATATCAATCGAATTGATTACTTGTGATTCCTAATCACATTTCAACCATCGGATCGGTCAATACTTCTAGTGTGTGTGACCCCATAGGTTCTACTCTGACTGGTAGTGAGATATATTGTGATCTCTATCACAATATCATTGAAGACTCCTTTCAATGGGTTGGAACGATTCCAACTCTACTCATTAGGGTTTATCGATCATCGAGACAATCCCTATGAGTCCCACCATCCACCAGTGACACCTAGCAGCATATAGTGGCTACCCAGCAGAATAGAATGGTGAACCTCTAGGTGTAGTTAATATGTGATACAGTCCTACTATCGTGGATCCCTACAGGACGGAGGTCATGGACAACTCGTCAAACCCCATCGTCTGTCATATGTGAAGATTTATTCGACTTAAGTTCGAGAGTGGAAAACTCTTTCTCCACTGTGCATACTGCCCCGGTCGAGGTCTTACGAACTCAGTCTTATAAATCACATAGGATCTCTCCTTATCTATCAAGGTCGATAGATTTCTTATAGGTGCATACCCTACTCCTACAGTGAACCTACTGCAGTCAATCTACACTGCATGGACCCATATGGCTAGAGACCATGTATGTGTGCAGTCAAACTACAATAACCTCACTGTGAGTAGCCGAAGCACCGCAGGTCAAAGGACCAGTCACACTACTGCAACATCAAGCAAGTCACTGACGAGTGGATAGACATCCAAGTGACTTCTTGTCTTGGTCACGCTCAGTACCCTTGTTCTTAACAAGCACCTGCACTATTACTTCAGTGTCGCCACACTGTGGACTCGAGTCTCGTCCATCCATAAGGAAAGTAATCTGTGCACTGATCTCATCGGATTGATCACCGTCCTCGTGATGATCCATCGATCAGGAGCATTTAGAAATTAATCACCAATGATGCATGGCTCAAATTCTTAACTCTTAAGAATATGCATCATCATCTTATTAATTCTTGGACGATTCATAGACACAAAAACAATATGAATGAAAAAGATGCTTTTTATTTATTCAATAATAATAAAGTCAAATACAAATTATGTCCCAGAATTAATAATGTGTCAGCCAAAAATTGGCTTCTAGGGCATACATCTAACACCTGGAACAAAAGAAAGAGAGCATTCAGGCAAAATAGAGAAAAAAGGGAGCTCCGGGCATTGGTGCTCGGCTAGGGTGGCACGCTGGCCACCAAAAAAAGGGAAGAAGGAGGGAGGAGAGGAAAGAGAAGGCTCAGCGGAGATCAAAGGTGAATCAATCGCTGAGGAAGAGGGAAATATATAGAGAATGCTTTTGAAGAGATAGGCTCAGGGTCATTTCTCTGCCGCGATTCTCGTGGTAAATGGACTCAATCGAAGTGGAGGCCTGGCCATCTTAGCCTCTGGCAGTGCCCGCGGTAAAAGAGTACTATTCCTCCCCCTCCGTGTGCCGGTCATTGCAGTTGCTGCAAGCCCCACTTCTATCGACGACTAGCCGTTGACCACCTAAGCCTAGCTGCCGCTGAACCTTCTTCCCTCTTGTCTCTTCCTTCTCTTCCCCCTTCTCCTTGCTTTCTTAGTTCTGCAGGATGAAGAACCCTATTCATCCCCATTTTGGACTGAGAAGAAGAGAAGAAAAAAAAGAGAGATTTACTTCCCTTGCTACTATTTTCTTCTTGGCTTATATTTTAGATGTTGTAATGGCCTCGTGCCATTGACAGACGAAACCCAGGCCCCTTGCTGAACCTGAGTTGAGATTCTCTCTCCTCTCTCTTTCTCTCTCTAGATGGGCTCAGGGATCCTAGTATTAGCTTTGCTTTTCTTGTTGCTCAGAACCAAACTAACCTAGTTTGGAGATCCTAAACTGCTCTGGTACACGGACAATAGATCGAACCATTATCTCTACCCAGCTAGATCTTTTGAAATTTTGGCCACTATTGTTCTTCACCTAACCAGTTAAACTTTTCTTGCTCAAATCGACCTGGGCAGCTGGGCACTGTCACTTGAGCGACTTGATTTGGGGGCATGTGGTCGTCCTCCCGAAGTGTTTACTTTTGACTTTGCTTGACTTCTGAAATGATGATGAAATTAATAATATTTTAATGATATTAAAATAGGTGCAGCTAACCAGCCTAACTAAAGTAGAATTTTTGAAGCGAGAAGAGGTAAGTAACCTAATGGTTCAAAGTGTGTTTTTTAGATTTTTTGTAAAATAATACTTAGTTGATTAAATTTGATATCTGTTTTATACTTAGTCAAATGGGCAGGCATGTTAATGTTATGATAAAAAATATTTTTAAAATATATTATGTGCTAAATTATGATAGTGATATTTGGTACTTTGTGCATTCTGATCCATGCCACCGGGTTACGTGGCCATAGTCTGATGTTGGATTTCTAATATCAGTTGATGAAAATAATAATAAATTTCAAATATATATATATATATATTATTGAGAAATAATTTATTTCTCATTCAATATTTTATGCTTTAACTAATTATTTGGCATGCTTTGATCCCACTATAGGATGTTATGTTGCTTACTAGGCTAGTGTAACTCATTGTTATATTTTTTCTATTTTTCAGATCCAGTTGCATAAATGCATGGTTGCTCAGAACTTGGAGAGTGTACTAGAATTTCTAAATATACTTTCAGTTGGCGTTTTAGTTAGACTAGTTAGAATATTTTATTTGATTATGTTAATAGTCAGCATATGTTAACTTATGTCACTTTGGAACTATTGTAAGAATTATTTAAATAATTTATTGATTAAATAATTTTTTAGAAATTTTTATTATTTTGATATGATATGTAGCCCTTACATTCATGTATGGCCTGCCATACAACCATGTGGTTCCTGTTTCACTCAGGGTTCGAGGCATAATACTTACAGTATAACCTATTTACTATGCAAATAGGAGAAATTTTTAATTGGACCTGGTAAGCCGATTCACCACTAAGCCGAAGGAATGGTCTAACCACGAACTGACATGGCAAAAGAGGCTCCCAGCTCCCTTTTCCCTTCATTTTTTTTCCATCTTGATGTTTCACCATGTTTGTTTGTGGCTGGATAAGATCACTAGCCTAGTGGTGGACCTAGTTTAACCAATAATTTTTTCTTCAGCTTCTATTTTTTTTCCTCTTTCTTCTTTGTTCATGATTATGCATGTTGCTTTCTAGTTGGACTGGTCCATCGCTCAACTGGTGGACATGGTCCAACCGATAATTTCTCATGCAAACAGAGTCTTGGGAAGATTCGCTGTGTCATTAAAAAAAATGCATTAAGGTCTTGAATTTGAGGTTCAGGAGATTGAGACCAAATTATCATTATAAACCATGTTATGCCACTTGTATTGGGCAAGTTTGATGGGTTAACTTGAAACTTTTTTTCTCCTTTGGCTTTTTTTTTCAAAGGGATGGATGTGGATAAGGGGTTGGAGGGAATTTAGGGTAAGGTGCATTAGCAGACTCTTCACTCTTTATTTTGACCATCTTTATGCCATGTTACAACGCTGGTAATATCAGATTGGGAAATGTTTTGGAGGGGAATGCTTCTTGAAGCTTGCATTAGATGATTGTGTTGGGAGAAATTGGATGAAAAATTTGTGGTTCTTGGAAAAATTGCAGGTAGGGAGATGCCTTGGAGAAGTTCCTTGTTAGATGAATTGGATTATCTGGGATGAATAGTGTAGATATGTTTTTTTTTTTTTTTTTGCTTTTGTCGTATTGCAATTTCTTGGACAACGTTACAAAAAGTCACATGAGATATAAGTTGGAATATTAAGAAGGAAAGAAGGAGAAACAGGATAGTGACATGGATGAAAAATTGTTTGATTCAAATCCTTTGGCAACTAAACATGCATAAAAAAGTTGCCATCCAGCCAAATAAACCCAAAAATTCTAGTTTTAAGTCAAGTTTCTTCTAACCCGCAAAGTTATTTCCCCAAAATTATTAGGCCAACAACTGATCTCAATCAAAGACTGGTTGAGTTTGCCTTCCTACTTTTTCGAGTCTGTAGGGGTGACGAACTAGTCGGCAAGCCAACAACCTACACACAGAGACATAGACATACCCAATTCATCTTGCATTACTTACCTATATACATGTATGTGTGTGTGTATGTATATATATGTATGTGTGTGTGTGTATATATATATGGGGATTGATAACCTACTCTCTATTATGGTAGGTGTTATGGGGGAATTGAGCCGCCATGCCCCACGTGATCGGCACGCGTATCCAGGAAAGCTACGGCTGCCCTATGATCCAGCATTCCGACCCCGAGTCGGACCTCCTCGGCTCCGCAGCCCGACCCCGGGTCGGCTGCCCTATGATCCAGCACTCCGACCCCGAGTCGGACCTCCTCGGCTCCGCAGCCCGACCCCGGGTCGGCTGCCCTATGATCCAGCACTCCGACCCCGAGTCGGACCTCCCCGGCTTCGCAGCCCGACCCCGGGTCGGCTGCCCTATGATCCAGCATTCCGACCCCGAGTCGGAGATCTTTTGATAACGACAGGCTATTCTCCAGAGGCACGCCGCGGCCTCCTGCTCCACTACTCCCTGCAACGGCTGTACCCGATGCTGCCCACGATCTCCTGTATCGACCGTACAAAGCGGAGCTCCACTACGCCCTGCCATGACCGTACCCGGCGCTGCTCCACGACGCCCCGTAACGGCCATGTCAGTGGCCATTCTATCGTGCCCCACGACGACAAACCCCCCTGAGAGACCTCCCAGCCAGGTATATATGCGGCTGGGGGGAGAAGGGGGGGGGGGAAGCAATACCTCCCAGAGCACTCTCTCCCACTTGTGATTATCATCTCTCCTCCTCCAATCTCCTCTGACTTGACCGTCGGAGGGCCATCACCACCCTGGTGGTGGTGCAAGGCTTGTTTGCAGGTTCCTTGGCGGAAGGTGGAGCGCAACCAGCACCAACCAAGACAACTCAGGCGGAACCCCGTTCACACCGTCGTGTCAATCGTTCTCGGTTTGGACCACCAGCAACAGTTGGCGCTAGAAGGAGGGCCGAATCTCAGAACGATCGTAATGGCACGGCGAGGTGGTCGCGGAGCTTCCAATGCTTCCGGTCGCGGAGCCTCTCGCGCCTCTGGCCGGGAGGCTGCTGCGTCCCCAACACACTCTCAGCAGCATTCCACCGCTTCTCCTCCCATTCAGACGGTCGAACCTGCTCAGGTCGACCAGCTAGCCCAGCAGGTTCGCACCCTCGCGGAGGCAGTGCAGAATCTGCAGGGTGTGATCTCTCGGGTGCCGCAGCGGGCTCAGGAGCCGCTGCTCCCCGAGCACTCGCCTCTTCCTCACAACCCGCGCTCCTTCCTCTCCCATGGAGAGGAGCGCCGGCGTGGGGAGGATTCTCGAGTGCGGTCCATTCTGCCAGGACCTTCTCATCGGAGCTGCGCGGGGTACGAGAGGCGGACCCGGGCGCGTTCTCAGACACCCCAGTCCTCGAGGGGCCCGCACTCCAGTCAGTCCCCCTCGCGCCGCTCCTTGTCTCCCACCCACCGGTCGCGCTCCCTGGACCGGCGGGTGGACGATCTCCACAGACAGCTCCAGGTCCTGAAGGGCCACTCCAAAGATCCCTTCGCCGACTTGGAAATCTCCTCCCAGCCGGCGCTTGCCTCAAGGATCCTGCGAACCCTAAACCCGCCGGGGTTCAAAATGCCGGCGATCGAACCCTACGACGGGGCGGCGGACCCACGGGACCACGTGGAGAGTTTCAGGACTCTTATGCTCCTCCATGGAGCATCGGATCCTCTCCTCTGCAAGGCCTTCCCGGCGACCCTCCGCGGCCCGGCAAGGGCGTGGTTCGCCGGCCTGGAGGCTAATTCCATCCAGTCCTTCCACCAGTTCACCCGTCTCTTCATCAGCCATTTCGCCGTCAGTAGCCGGCGAAGACTGGTCTCCGACTCCCTCTTCGATGTCCGGCAGAACGAGGGAGAGAGCCTGCGGGATTATCTCACCCGCTTCAACAAGGCAACACTGGAGGTCCGGAATTTGAGCCAGGAGGTGGCTCTCTCAGCCCTGAAGCGAGGCTTCCGGAAGGGCAGACTCACCTTCTCCCTGGACAAACGTCTGCCGCGGAGCTTCCCGGAGCTGTTGTCTCGGGCAAACCAGTATGCAGACGCCGAGGAGGCAGCCTCCCACCGGAACAAGGAGGCCGCCGAAGCCCCTCTAAAGCCCGGGAAGAAAAGGCGAAAAGAGGCACCCCAGAGGAGGAGCCCGACGCCTCAACGCCGGCGCAGAAGCCCGTCACCAGCAAGGAACCACGGCGCCACACGCCCTCGTTCTCCGCACCGACGCTTCAACCGGTACACCCCACTCCTGGCCCCCCGGGCCCAGATCCTCATGGAGGTCAAGGGGCGGGAGGACCTCCCGGTTCCGAGGCAGATGAAGAAGATCCCTGGGAGGAAGCCTTCTCGGGCGTACTGTGAGTACCACCGAGACCACGGCCACGATACCGAAGACTGCTTCCAGCTTCGGGACGAGATCGAGGCTCTCATTCGCCGAGGACGTCTCGGTCGATATGTAAACGACCGACGTCCCCCCGCAGACCCGCGTCCAGCCGACCCGGCCCCTCAGGAGCCTCGGGAGCAGAATCGACCCGTTGCGGGAGTGATCCACACCATCACTGGGGGCTGCTCTCGGCCCGTGAGGAACGCAGGGGGCTCGGCGGAAGTATCAGGAGTGGCCGTCGCGAAGAGGCAGCGGGTCGGAAATGTAATCACTTTTTGTGATGAAGATGTAAAGGGGGTTCAGACTCCCCACGATGACGCCATGGTGATCTCTCTCACTATGGCGGACTATGATGTAAGGCGTGTTCTTGTGGATAGTGGAAGCTCAGCTGATATTTTGTATTACGAGGCCTTCCAAAAGATGGGCTTTTCCCGACAATTGTTGCACAAAACATCCACCCCCCTCATAGGATTCACTGGAGACGCTATCTCGGCCGAAGGTGTCATCGAGCTGCCTGTGACTGCGGGCATTGCACCCGCAGAAGCCACGGTGCGGCTCGGGTTCTTGGTCGTCCGTGTCCCCTCGGCCTACAACGCTATCCTCGGACGATCCGGACTGAACGCCCTTCGCGCGGTGGTTTCTACCTACCATTTGCTCATGCGGTTCCCCACAGCGGCCGGGATTGGAGAGGTCCGAGGTGACCAGCCGACCGCACGGCAGTGTTTCCTAGCAACTCTCAAAGGGAAGAAGCCCATGGAGGCCCTAAGCGTCGAGTCACTTGACGCCAGAGACGAAGTGGCCTTGCGGCACGGGGAGCCGGCCGAGGGCGTAATCGAAGTTCCCCTCGAAGAAGGCCGCCCGGACCGCACGGTCCGGGTCGGTGCCAACCTCGACTTGGAAGCTCGGCTCCGGTTAGTGGAATTCCTCCGAGCCAATGCAGATGTGTTTGCCTGGTCGGCGGCCGATGTACCTGGGATCGACCCGGAGGTCGTTTCTCACGCCCTCAACGTCGACCCGACCCACCGACCGGTAAAGCAAAAGAAGAGACACTGTGCCCCGGATCGGATCAGGGTGGTCGACCAGGAGGTAGACAAACTCTTGGAGGCAGGTTTCATAAGAGAGGTGAGCTACCCCGAGTGGCTGGCAAACGTCGTACTTGTCCGGAAGGCGAGCGGGAAGTGGAGGATGTGCGTCGACTACACCGACCTGAACAAGGCGTGCCCCAAGGATAGCTTTCCGCTTCCACGGATAGACCAACTGGTCGACGCGACTTCCGGATATCAGCTACTGTCTTTTATGGACGCCTTCTCCGGCTACAACCAAATAATGATGGCTCCACAGGACGAGGAGAAAACTGCCTTCATAACAGACCGGGGGCTGTACTGTTACAAGGTAATGCCCTTCGGTCTGAAGAACGCTGGCGCCACTTACCAGCGCCTCGTCAATAAAATCTTCAAGGAGCAGATCGGCCGGAATATGGAGGTGTACGTGGACGATATGCTGGTAAAAAGCCGCCATGCAGACCAGCACATTGCAGATCT
Source organism: Phoenix dactylifera (assembly GCF_051530095.1). NCBI lineage: Eukaryota > Viridiplantae > Streptophyta > Magnoliopsida > Arecales > Arecaceae > Phoenix > Phoenix dactylifera. The sequence continues at coordinate 12,077,251 of NC_143192.1, forward strand.
GGAGGAGACTTTCACCACCTTGCGAAAGTTTCGCATGAAGCTAAACCCAGCGAAGTGCGCTTTTGGTGCTTCGGCCGGGAGGTTCCTCGGTTTCATTGTCAACCAGCGCGGGATCGAGGCCAACCCGGACAAGATCAAAGCCATCCAAGATATGTCCCCTCCGACCAAAGTGAAGGAGGTTCAGGAGCTCGCTGGAAGGGTCGCCGCGCTCGGACGATTTGTGGCAAAGTCGGCCGAACGCTGCCAACCATTCTTCAAGGTGTTGAAGCGCCCAAAAGACTTCCTCTGGACGGCCGAATGCCATGCGGCGTTCGACCAGCTCAAGGAGTACATGGCGTCTCCTCCCCTGCTGTCCAAGCCGCAAGAGGGGGAGATGCTCTACCTTTACCTGGCGGTCTCCCCAACCGCAGTCAGCGCAGTACTGGTTCGGGAAGAGGCAAGACTTCAGAAGCCTGTATACTACATCAGCCGAGTCCTCCGGGATGCCGAGACGCGGTACACGAAGGCTGAGAAGATCGCCTTCGCGCTGCTGACTGCGACCAGGAGGCTTCGCCCCTATTTCCAGGCTCATTCTGTCACCCTTTTGACCGATCAACCACTGCGGCAGATTCTCAGCAATCCAGAGAATGCGGGACGGCTGGTGAAGTGGGCAGTAGAACTTGGTGAGTTCGGCATCCGCTACCAGCCCCGACCAGCCATCAAGGCCCAGGTACTCGCGGACTTTCTCGCTGAGTGCACTGTGCAGGAGGCGGAACCTAAGCCGCCGGAGACACCCAGCCTCGATCTCCCGATCTGGACGCTCCACATTGACGGGTCGTCGAACCCTGAAGGTGGAGGGGCTGGGCTGGTCCTCACCAATCCCGATGGAGTGATAGCCGAGTATGCCTTGAGGCTCGGATTTCCAGTGACCAACAATGAGGCGGAGTACGAGGCCCTAGTCGCGGGACTCAAACTCGCCAAGGAGCTCGGCATCCGGCGTCTGAAAGTCTTCACCGACTCCCAGCTGGTGGTCGGGTAGGTTCGAGGGGAGTTCGAGGCGCGGAGCCCGACCATGCAGAGCTACGTCCGGAAGGTGCAAACACTCATTCCCGACCTCGGCAGTGTTGACATTCAGCAGGTCCCGAGGAGCGAAAATGCCAGGGCCGACAGGTTGTCCCGCCTAGTGGACGCAGACGCGCACAACTTGTCGAGGGCAATCTACCTGGAGACCCTGGATGCCCCGAGCATTGACGGGGCTGGAGCGGTGATGGCAATTGATCCGGAGCCGTCTTGGATGGACCCGCTCGTCGCCTACCTCGCCGAAGGAATCCTCCCTGAAGACGAAGATCAGGCCCGGCGGCTTGTAAAGAAGTCCGCCCACTACGTACTTTATGAAGGGAGGCTGTATCGGACCTCGTTTACCGCCCCCCTCTTAAGGTGCCTCCGCCCCGCGGAAGCGGCCTACGCCCTCGGCGAAGTCCACGAAGGCATCTGCGGATCGCACTTGGGGGCTAGGTCCTTGGCGCATAAGATCATGAGGCAAGGCTACTATTGGCCGACCTTGATGGAGGACTCGAAGGACCACGTGCGGAAATGCGACGCCTGCCAGCGCCACGCCAACGTCCAGAGAGTCCCCTCTGTCCCCTTGGCGCCAATCACCGCGCCCTGGCCCTTCGCACAATGGGGAATGGATATCCTCGGACCATTCCCCGTCGCTTCGGCCCAGCGGAAATTTTTGATTGTCGCCATCGACTACTTCACCAAGTGGGTGGAGGCAGAGCCACTGGCCACCATCACGGAGGCACAAGTCCGGAAGTTCGTGAAGAAGAACATCATTGTCCGATTTGGAGTACCTCGGGTCCTCATCTCGGATAACGGTCGACAGTTTGATAACAAGCACTTCCGGGACTTCTGCGAGGAATTTGGGATCGAGCATCGGTTCACATCCGTGTCGCATCCCCAAACCAACGGCGAGGCCGAGGTCACAAATCGGACAATCCTCCAAGGTATCAAAGCGCGGATCGGCCGGACGGGGCAAGCTTGGGTCGAGGAACTCGAGAATGTCCTTTGGGCGTATCGGACCACACAACGGACTCCTACTGGAGAGACGCCTTTCAGCCTAACCTATGGCACGGAAGCCGTTGCCCCCGTGGAGCTCGGACTCCCCTCGCCTCGGGTGGCCGCGCACCGACCCGAGGCCAATTCAGAGCAACTCCGAGGGAACTTGGATCTCTTGGAAGAGGCAAGGAAAATGGCTCAGGTACGGATGGCAATGTATCAGCAGAGGGTGGCCCGATATTACAACTCCAAAGTCCGACCGAAGCTTTTCAGAATTGGAGATCTGGTGCTGAGGCGAGCTAAGGCATCTCAACCTACGGAAGGTGGGAAGCTAGCGCCAAATTGGGAAGGCCCGTATAAAGTTCGTTGGGTAAACCGACCTGGCTCCTACCAGTTGGAAGCCCTAGATGGCCGAGAAATTCCAAGGGGCTGGAATTCCGCTAACCTGCGGATGTATTACCAGTAGAACAACAAGGCCAGAAAGACAATTTAAAAAGGTGCAATACTTTTCATTTCAATAATTTCTGGTTACAGTGGCGTGCTCGTGTGATTACAAGGAATTCCCAGAGGGGAATTAGGGAGTAAAGAAAGTAAAGAAGAGGTGGGGACCCAAACCCTCAACCCAGGGCGGCTGCAGTCCCACCAGAAGTGGGTGCTTCTAACCGGAGGCGCCATCCAGCACCTCACCAAAAAGAGGAGGAGCCGCCGCAGAAGAAGCTCCCGCTGCCCCCAGGGGAACGCCGCCTCCAAAGGATATTCCCATCTTCCCCAGTGGTAGGAAAGAGAAGGGATTCGAGGGGGAAGAGTATATGGAGGCGCGGTCCCGGATTGAGCGTCCGGCGCAGAGCTCAACCGGGAGGCTGAACTTCAAGGAGGGGAGATGTGATCCCGGATGAAACGCCTAGAGCGGAGTTCCGCCGGGGAGACCCTCCTTGTTGATCCCAGATGAAACGGCTAGTTGGCTGAAGTTGTAAGGGGAGCGCCTCCCCTTTCCTTCGACAGGAGTCTCTCAGTCATATGCCAAGGAGGAGGTCCGCGATCCATGGCAACCTGCAGCTCCGGCTTAGCAAATTCCATCGTACCTGCACCTGTATTTATAGCCAAGCTGCGGCCCCCTGGTAGTTCCGATACGGGTGGCTCCAATAAATGCAGGCGCACTGAATCCGGAGCCGTTCCGGCTCCCGAGGCGTATCTCCCCGCGATTTCCTAAGCGTCATTCTCCTTAAATCGCATTCTTTGTGCAGGACGATCCGGGTGACGTATACCCCTAGGTCCACGTGTCTCCGCTCGCGCCCAGGCCGCATCCTCCTCGAAGAACCCGCGTATCGCGGCCGCTCAACTAACACTCCTCACCAGCAGCAACTGGCGATCCGATTTCCCAGGTAACGCATTAATTAGCGTTTAATACCCTTCTCGTGTTCCCCCCAGGCAACGCTTGGAGGAGAGGAGAAACACGGTCGCGGCTGGGCACAGAGAAACCCCGATGGGCGGCGAGCGACAAGTGGCCGACCAACGAGTGGAATGTCCCGAGGCTCGGCCCTCGGATGCCTGGCTAACCCGATGATCATCCCGGGAGCAGACTAGCCGGAAGCCCCGACCGGTCGCCTCGGCTTGCGCCAGCCTTGGCCGACCAACGAGCGGAATTTCCCTGAGGCTTGACAACCCTCAGATGCCTGGCTAACCCGATGATCATCCCGGGAGCAGACTAGCCGGAAGCCCCGACCGGTCGCCTCGGCTTGCGCCAGCCTTGGCCGACCAACGAGCGGAATTTCCCTGAGGCTTGACAACCCTCAGATGCCTGGCTAACCCGATGATCATCCCAGGAGCAGACTAGCCGGAAGCCCCGACCGGTCGCCTCGGCTTGCGCCAGCCTTGGCCGACCAACGAGCGGAATTTCCCTGAGGCTTGACAACCCTCAGATGCCTGGCTAACCCGATGATCATCCCGGGAGCAGACTAGCCGGAAGCCCCGACCGGTCGCCTCGGCTTGCGCCAGCCTTGGCCGACCAACGAGCGGAATTTCCCTGAGGCTTGACAACCCTCAGATGCCTGGCTAACCCGATGATCATCCCGGGAGCAGACTAGCCGGAAGCCCCGACCGGTCGCCTCGGCTTGCGCCAGCCTTGGCCGACCAACGAGCGGAATTTCCCTGAGGCTTGACAACCCTCGGATGCCTGGCTAACCCGATGATCATCCCGGGAGCAGACTAGCCGGAAGCCCCGACCGGTCGCCTCGGCTTGCGCCAGCCTTGGCCGACCAACGAGCGGAATTTCCCTGAGGCTTGACAACCCTCAGATGCTTGGCTAACCCGATGATCATCCCGGGAGCAGACTAGCCGGAAGCCCCGACCGGTCGCCTCGGCTTGCGCCAGCCTAGGCCGACCAACGAGTGGAATCTCCCGAGGCTCGACTCTCGGATGCCTGGCTAACCCGATGATCATCCCGGGAGCAGACTAGCCGGAAGCCCCGACCGGTCGCCTCGGCTTGCGCCAGCCTGGGCCGACCAACGAGTGGAATCTCCCGAGGCTCGGCCCTCGGATGCCTGGCTAACCCGATGATCATCCCGGGAGCAGACTAGCCGGAAGCCCCGACCGGTCGCCTCGGCTTGCGCCAGCCTTGGCCGACCAACGAGCGGAATTTCCCTGAGGCTTGACAACCCTCAGATGCCTGGCTAACCCGATGATCATCCCGGGAGCAGACTAGCCGGAAGCCCCGACCGGTCGCCTCGGCTTGCGCCAGCCTAGGCCGACCAACGAGTGGAATCTCCCGAGGCTCGGCCCTCGGATGCCTGGCTAACCCGATGATCATCCCGGGAGCAGACTAGCCGGAAGCCCCGACCGGTCGCCTCGGCTTGCGCCAGCCTTGGCCGACCAACGAGCGGAATTTCCCTGAGGCTTGACAACCCTCAGATGCCTGGCTAACCCGATGATCATCCCGGGAGCAGACTAGCCGGAAGCCCCGACCGGTCGCCTCGGCTTGCGCCAGCCTTGGCCGACCAACGAGCGGAATTTCCCTGAGGCTTGACAACCCTCAGATGCCTGGCTAACCCGATGATCATCCCGGGAGCAGACTAGCCGGAAGCCCCGACCGGTCGCCTCGGCTTGCGCCGGCCTAGGCCGACCAACGAGTGGAATCTCCCGAGGCTCGGGCCTCGGATGCCTGGCTCAGCGCCGGAAGAGTTTCCTGAGGCCTAACCCTCGGATGCCTGGCTTAGCGCCGGAAGAGTTTCCTGAGGCCTAACCCTCGGATGCCTGGCTCAGCGCCGGAAGAGTTTCCTGAGGCCTAACCCTCGGATGCCTGGCTTAGCGCCGGAAGAATTTCCTGAGGCCTAACCCTCGGATGCCTGGCTTAGCGCCGGAAGAATTTCCTGAGGCCTAACCCTCGGATGCCTGGCTTAGCGCCGGAAGAATTTCCTGAGGCCTAACCCTCGGATGCCTGGCTTAGCGCCGGAAGAATTTCCTGAGGCCTAACCCTCGGATGCCTGGCTTAACGCCGGAAGAGTTTCCTGAGGTTTAACCCTCGGATGCCTGGCCTAGCGCCGGAAGAACTTCGGGAATCAAAAGTCAGCAAGAAGCAACCAAGAGCTAAAAAAAAAAAGAGGACGAGGGCGAGATGAAGAAATATTCAACGTGCATTAATTTTCAGGGCCGAGGCCCATACAATTGGGCAAAACGCCGACATACAAAAATAAAAAAGACAATGGAAGGTACAAGAGGTCAGCTTGGAGGAACTCCCGGGTCGGGAACGCCGGGCTCGTCCGCGGGAGGTAGGGAAGCAGCAGGAGAACCAGCAGGCGATGGCGCCGGAGAGGAGTCCAGGAGGGAGATCTCGCTCAGGTCAACTTCGGGATACTTAGCCGACACCCTTGCCAGGCCCTCCTCGAAGCCCAAGGTGAAGGCTTCGGCCCCCGCGTCCGACGCGTCATGGACAAACTCGTCAGACTGGCGATAGGTCCGCACTGCCTCCGACATATCATGGGCGAACTCGGCGGACTGGCGATAAGCCTCTACCGCCTGACGCCCGATTTCCGCCCTCTTCTCGGCCAGCTCCGCCTCAGCTCGCTCCATAATCTGAGCCTTGGCCTCCAAGACCTTCGCCACAATCCGGCCTTCGGCCTCAGAGGAGACCCTCAGCAGATCAGCCTGAGCCTCTTTATGCTTCGCCTCGGTAGCAACCCGAGCGGCCTCGGCTTCCTTCAGGCGCGAACGGAGCTCTTGGACGTCCGTGCATGACTTCTCCAGGGCCGACTCCAGTTCGCCTAGTTTGGCTTCAAAAGAGCGGATTCGGTCGCAGGCGTTGTCGGCAGACCGCTGGGCCTTCTCCCACCGCTCTCGATAGTCCGCGATCTTCCGGGACTGCTTTTCAGCCCGTTCCTCCGCCTTCTTGACCCTGCTTTCGAGGCCCGAGGCGGCTTTGAGTTGCTCCCGAGCCTCTGACAGTTGCTCCTCCAGGGCGGCGAAGCCGAGTGCCCGCTCTTCGGCCTCCCGGAGCCTCGCCTCGAGGTCCCCGGTCGTCCTGCCTGCCGCAGCCCGGCCTCCCTCTTCCATTGCTTTCAGCCGGTCCTCGGCCTTCGCCAAAAGCCCCGCCTGTTCCTTGTAGCACTCCTCCAGACGGATCATGTACTGGGCGAGCTAAGAAATAGGAAAAATAAGGGAGTCAGGCGGAGAACAACAGAGCCAATAAATGGTGAAAGACGGCCAGAAGAACACTCACCGACATGAGACAGACGCAGCTGGCGGCCCCGACGTCAGAGACATCCAACTCCCGGACCCGCCGACGGTCCTTCTCCAGCAACACTGTTTCGATGAGATTTCGGGCGCCATCGGTAGTGAAGGCAGACCCCGATTTCTCCCCGGAGCCGGATGGTGGTTCTGCAGCCTTACCCTTATCCATCGCCTGGGGAAGACTCCGGCTGATCACGCTCGCGGCGGGGGTCGCCCCAGGAATTGATAGGGTCCCGCTCGGCCGGGGCCTCGGCGCGTCCCTCCTCGAGTCATCAGGAGCCGACCGAGTCGAAGGCCGGGTTGGGGACCGATCACGTCCGACCCGTCCGTCTTGAGCAGGCTCAGGTGGCACCTCCGGAGTAGCGGCAACCTTACCACCGGAGGGCTGATACAGCGTCAGCTGCCGGTCGGTGCCCACGACATCTCCCTGACCGGTGGGCCCGGACTCGTCGGTCGGCATCGGAGGTATCTCCTTACGGGACTTCTTCGCCGGTGGGGCCCCGCTCGGAAGAGCTCGTTTCCTCCTCCGGACTGCTTCCAGCAGGGACGCCCTACCAACAGCCTTCGACTTCACCGACCGCATGACGTCGTCGACCTCTGCAAGAAGGACGGGATGGTCAGGGACTGAGAAACCGAAAGGAAGAAGGAACGAAAGAGAAGAAAAGAGCTAAAGAAACGATGGCGGACTCACGGTCGGTGGGGACCGAGCTCAAACCGACGTTCACCAAGGTATCCTCAGAAATGAGGCGGCCCACCGGGGGAAGCTGGCCCTCGGCGACCAACCCCTTCAAGGCGGCGACGCCCTCGGATTCCTCCCTCGACAACTTCAACAGGCCAATTGGGGACTTCACCGGCGTCCCCCAGATTGCCCTGATTTCCCAGGAGGGGTCTGCATCAACGAAAAAGAAGCGCTCCTTCCAGTGGTGAATGGAGGTAGGACCCTCCTTGACAAGGCCGCACCCTCGCCGCGCTGCGAAGCACCACCACCCTT
>NC_143192.1:14107500-14150000 GCF_051530095.1 Phoenix dactylifera
AACTCTGACTACCTTCTGAAATTTATTTTTATCCGATACTTTAACCCATAACTTAACAAAATGTTAGTCAAACCGTTAACTTTTAATGAAATCTAAATGCCATCTCAGAAAAATTTTGAAAATGACCAAAATAACCCTACATGACATAACAACCACTTAAGAACATAAGAAAATGTACGAGTAAATTGCAAAAACTCCATGAGGTTTATATTTATTATACTTCCACTCAATATTTTGTAAAACCTACACATACACCCGATTAAATTGACAGTGTTAGTGAAACCATTTATCTATTAGAAAAAGATCAAATTTATCCCTATATAAGAAAATAAGGATTCTCGTTCACTTTTCCGACTTCCGAATTTCTTCGAAGTCTTCCGTCTTCAATAGTCTTCTTCTCTTTAAAATTGAGCAGCTAGGGTTTCTTTCTTGCTTCATCACCCCACCACAAGCATTTCTTCCCGACGAACAACCAACAACAAGCTTCCTTTCCAACCAGCATCCAGCAACGAGCATCCTTCCCAACTAGGATCCCGCAACGAGCGTCCTTTCTGATCAGATTTTGTTCTCACTTTTCCGCCCACTACGTTACAAAGATCGAGGATGCCAATGTATTATTTACTGATTATAAATTCTATTTGTTCAATACCGAAGACATGATTTCTTAACATTGTCATTGTGGATAGCTCTGGCAGCCTGCCATGATAAGCATCCAAATCAGTATGTATGTTAGAACTCTTCTTTTTAGAGGGTGCATCAGTTGCGGTACCATGATATGATTTAGACCATGGACAGGTTAGCTCAATTGACAAAACTTTTGATGCTGATTTCCTGCAGTAGAAAATTTTAGAGGCGTCACTTGCCTCAGAGATCTAGATTACTTTTCTCTTGGCACATGACTCTTTTCTGATGATTCATCAAGATCAAGCTCCAGACCCATTGTGCCTCATAGTTGTTCTCCTCCTTGGATAGATATTATATCACTTAAGGCTAATTTGGTTATTTTTTAATTATTTTTTTGATGTAATTTTTAGGTCTCATTTAAGTTAATGGTTTGACTAATATTCTATTAAGCTATGGGTTGAAGTGTTGGATAAAAATAAACCTCAGAGAGATAAGCATAGGTTTTTCAAATTATTGGATGTAAGTATACTTTATCCCTAATCTTAGCGAGTTTTGTAATTTACTCATCACTCTGGGGCAATTTTGACTTTTCACATGAGGTAAATAGATTCCCTAATGTCGTAATTTAACTAGGTGTATGTGTACATTTTACAAAATATTAGGTGTAAGTATAATTAACATAAATCTCACGAAAATTTTTGTAATTTACTCTAATAAAAAATATAAAAAATATTAACATCCTTGAAAACTATTATATATGCTACATATTTTATTATAATAATACTTGAGTTAATATTATTCATATTATTATAAATTGAGTTAATTATATTATTCTAGTAATTATTCACTAAAAAAGTCTTTTCTGACGCATTTTAGAGCCTGTATCGATACTTATAAGCGTCGGTAATTTAGCGCCGACGCTTTCAAAAGCCTCAAATAGATGGGAGTGGAAACTTTTTTTGCCGACGCTTTTGAAAAACATCGATAAAAATCGAAGTTTTACCGATACATTTAAGCGTTGAGCTAGCTTGGGCCTTTTTTGATGCTTAAGCGTTGGGCCTTTATCGATGCTTATAAGCATCATTATAATTATTTTTTATAAAAAATTATTTAAAAATTCTAACCCTAGGATTGAAAGCGTCGTTATAATTTATTCGATAAATTTCTTCTCATTAAAATAGGAACTGGAGATCTTTACGAAGCTCGAGGATTGGAAGGGCCACACCGCTCCTCCATCCGCTTGAGAGAACAACTAAAAAGATTACAGAAATCAAAAAAAAAAAAGGGGAAGCCAAAGTTTAAAAAAGAAAAATAAGACAGAAACGGCAAGATGCCAAGCCTAGTGCATCTTGGAGGAAAACAGCTCAAAACAAAAGCATCGCAAATGCTCCACTGCCTGATCTTTGCTTTCTCTTTTTCCTCTTATTTTCTCTCTTCAGCCCTGGCTTCGGATTCTTAGTTTTCCTCATCTCCATCACTATTTCGAATCACTGTCCATGCTCTCCATTCCCTTCAACCCTCTCCGCTTCTACAACCAAAACCAGCAAAAAATTAGAGTTGGGGGAGAAGGGGTTGGGGGACTCACCAGAGATGGCCTTGGGGGAGAAGGGGTTGGAGGGCTCAGTCAACCATCAAATACTTGGTGTGCATCTAGAGGAGGAGGTTAAGAGGCCTCGCTTTGACGGCGTCGGATGCAACGTAGCCATTGATGAGGAGGTCAACGAGGCCGTGGAGGAGGCAGAGGTGGAAGGCGTGGTAGGCGATGAAGAAGGCGGCGAGCATGAGGCGGTCCCTAATCATCCGAAGGCGAGGGAGAAGAAGAGGAAGAGGCGGAGGAGGGGGCCTCACCATGGGAGCATCTAATTTAACCACCCAAAGATAGATTCTAAAACTTAGGAAGGAAAAGAAAAAAAAATAGAACTGAGAAAAGAAAGAAGGCAGAAGAAAAACTAAAGAAAAACCTGGGTCCTCTCGAAGACAGCGATGGTAGAGCCCCTCGAAGAGCTGCCAGAGGGTTGCCTCGCCGCCAACGACCTACTCCTCGACTTCCCCTCTGATCTCGACCTCAATCCTCCACCCCACCGCTGGAACCGTAACCCCCCGCTCCCCGCTGCCACCGGAGGGCTCCAGGACTAGTCCAAGCTAGATATCCTCGACTCCACGGTCATCCCTATCATCGATGGCCTTCCAATTAAGCATCTCGTGCATTCTAAAAGGATTTGTTGGATTTGGGTTGGAGAGCAGGAGGAGGAGGGGGGCGGCTGCAGGGGTTAGGGATTAGGAGGGGGGGCGGGTTGGGGGGCGGCTGTAGGGGTTAGGGATGAGAGTGGGGGGGGTTGGAGGGCGGCTGCAGGGTCTAGGGATCGGAAGAGTGGGATTAGAATTTATCTCTTTTTTTGTTTTGGTTAGAGGGAATGGCCCCGACGACACTTCACGCATTCTAAAGCATCATTGAGGGAAATTAGCCTCCTAGGGAACCGGCCTCCGACGACGGTTTTTAAAGCGTCGTAAGAAATGGAGATGTAATTGGTCCCCGATGATGCTTTCTAAAGCGTCGTCTAATCACTTTTTTCTTTTTCATTTGGCCTTCGACGACGCTGATAAGCGTCATTCTTTGCACGACGCTATTTAGCGTCATCATAATATCATAACTTTTCAAAGCATCGGCAAAATTTGGCGCTAGAGACAAAATTACCGACGCTTCTACCTAGCATCGACACGTAAATGTCGAGATAGCCAACTTTTTCTGTAGTGGCTCTAGTATTATTAAATTAAATCCCATTATATCATTATTAATATTGGTGAAATCGATATATTATTCATTTTATATAAAACTGAGTTAATATAAAGTGTTTCTAAATAATAATAGTAAGATAATATTATCATAATATCATAATATGTCACAAAACTAATATTGTATTATTCATATATTAATAATATATTATATGGCATTCTACCTGGTTTCTTCTAATTCCTATACATGACATGTATTTATCCAAACACAGGAATTAGATCAATTATTCTAATCATTCCAACAATTCTAATCATTCTAATGAAGCAAATAACATGAAGTTGATTTAATATGTTCGACCCTTAGTTTCTCTTCTTCTTTGATTTTTTTCATTTTTATGTTTGGCAATGAGCATGTTAACAGTTGGCTTAACAAGTGCATATCCAGGTTAAAAGAAAGAAGGCTCACCTACACTATAATTACTTCTGTTCAAATACCACCATCCAAGATTTGAATCCAGAGCATCTGGTTTATAGTCAAAGGAGTATGACCACCGGATAAGTCCTAGTTCATCCCAATCCATATATAGTTATAAGGTTCTAAAACATAAATCCATGCTCAGCCTATTTATTTTATATCAAACAATACTGTCAATCAGACATACAATGAAAAAATAAAAGAAAAAAAGTATGAAAAGATCACAAAGAATAAGATCAAATTTAACTTCAAACATATTATCATAATCATAATAAATTAGAAATTTAGGATATATTACAATCATATGCTAATTAAGAATAAACTAGATAATATGTCATCCCACATTCCAAAATCTTGTGGCCATCCGAGTCTGTCAGTCTCCATAATCCCTTTTTTTACTAAATGAACCCAGCCATATAGATACAATCAGAGAAACTATCAATACCGTTTGGTCTGGGAGCTGATCGGTTCCGGGTCAACTGAACCTATTCATTTTTAACCTGACCGATCCCGGGTCTTATTTAATCCGACTTAAATGTGAAAGAAAAAAAAAGTCAGATTTTGCCACCCTTGCTTTCAGCCAAAACAGCTTCGTGTGTTTAATTCTGGTTAACTATATTAAATGAGCCCTACACCCAATGGCAAAAACTCACACAGAAGTGCTGCAAATTAATTAGGAGTTGATGAACAGAACAGGCTGCACTTGGTATCTTCCTCACTAAAGCTAATTCATCTAGAAAAGAAGATGAACCCAGGCAAATGATAATAGGCAGCATGCAAATCTAAGCTCAGGTTTAGCTCGCTCACTAGCTAGAGGTGACCAACCTGAAATTGGACCTTGTCTTGAGCTGAGAGATTGAACACCCTCTTCAAATGACCAAGTCAGACAGATCAGCCCTAAGCATGTTTGCAGCATACTTATCTAAGTTCATGATTCTAACAACTTATTAATAGCTGGGAAATGCATTAGTTCTAAAGAAATAATGACAAGTGTGAACAAGCGGATGAAACTAGGAACATAAAAGAATAAAAAAGATAATGAATTAATAGAAGGGGAAAAAACAAGAGTATGTCAAGAAAAACAAGTTGACTGATGGAACAATGGTAGGAAACATTGTATAACATGCTTCTCTGTTGTGCCAATAGATAAAATTTATTAGGCACAAATATAATTGATCATAGCTCTAAGTTACCATATTTTAAATTTGTTTACTAAAAGTTGAATGCTAGCCTTGGTAGCTAAATAATCTGAATCATAAGAATACACCACGTTGACTTGCCAGTAAGTACATTTCCTTCAACTCTCCTGATCTAATCACATGATAGCTTCCAAGCAAACTAATCTCTTCAGTGCATGATTGTACCTTCACCGTCTAACATCTTATATTGTAATTATGTATCATTTATTTATAGAGAGGTACATGCAAGTACATTGAAAAACTATGAAATTTCAACAAGTTTTGGATTTTTATTTTAATTATTATTTTCATAGTCTGTGTCTCTTATACGACCTGTCACTTTCTCCATTCATATAACTTCCGTTATATAACAATATAATATCTTTTCTTTAAAAGTCTCAACATTTCGTACCAAAGAGGTAAAAAACAGAAACAAAAGTTTCAACTTGAGAGTCGTCAAATGCAACATAACGACACAAAATGTGCCAGAGACAACCGTAAAATTACTTATCTATGCATCTTCACTTCCAGATAACAAATGCTTTTCAATTATCATGCAGGTGTTATAAAGAAGGTGATATGCAGCCAGATATACCACCATCTTCAGACAAATTGATCATATTTATCAGATTTTCAGTCCAATTCATTTACTGTTCATAGAGCACAAAGTCTTTGTCCATATATCTATGAAATAAAATCAAGTATATTTTCTCCTCCAAAAGAGTTTTTTTCCTTTGATTCAATAGAGGAGTGCATTCTTATGTTTTCTTATTCATAAGAATTATGTAATACATATCCTTGTAGCATTTATCTTCTGCAAGTAGGATTAATGCAGTGCTCTAATCTGAATTAGACATTCTTCTGTCATCATGCCTGCTTTTTAGTAGCAGGAATCTTCTACGTAAGGTGATGGAACTACTTTAGAAACTCCTTAGAAACTTGATTCCGCACTCCTTTGATGCTTCCTTATGATATCCGATTGTCCGCACCTGCACCCACTCCCATTCCCATACCAACTCCCAATTCTGGCAACTAAAGGCTGCCTAACAAACGAACCCATCATCCCAGTAAAATGTTTCCTAAATATTTAACTATTCTATAGCCACCTATCCTTTGTGATATTGGGAGCTGTGGCTGAACAACCTCCTGATCCCTCCGCCCGAGTATTCCTAACGTCTTGAAGCCATGTGGCCTCATAATTTCCTATATCACCTATGCTACACTCAACCCCAGGTTCTCTTAGTTTTAAACAACTTTTCAGTTTCTTTATGCACCCATAGCCTCTAAATCACATGCATCAAATGGTCATGCAGTAAGATATCACAATTGTGCTCTCCCTATGGAAACCTTCATGCTTCCTATATGGGAGGAAAAAGGAAAATCTGCCTGAGTCATAACCTGAAGTTCCCAGACCTGGCTCAGCTATTTTGCTCCATAAGTTTTCCAAGCACAACTGTTCTCCAGGAATACCTCCTGAAAGACCATCTCCCAAAACATCTGGAGCATGGCAGCCAGGACCAAATCAATATTCACTCCTACATTATTATGAAGAAACCAGCTGCAGTGCAATCCATGAAGACAAACTAAATTGTCCATCAGTCAGAGAAAAAAGCTAGTATTTTTGAAAAATCATAAGATCCAAATTAATTGGGTGAAGTGTATGTCAATAAAGATAGATTACACCTCATTGTTTAATATATTACTGTTGAAAGCAAGTAACAATGTAAAGTGCAAAAGAAACATAGTTTGCTAGATCCTTAAGGAATAAGATTCAAAAATAAACAGATCCTTGATAAACAAATAGTCAGTGAACCAACAGACTTTTACAAGCAAACAGAAACAGTCGTATAGTTTGACTGCTTTATTACTTAAACCTCAAAAGCACTGGAGGAATACTAGATACTTGTGGAAAGGGATGGAGAATTACAATTCAAGCTCTGCCACTCCATTCATCATAGAACTCTGCTAAGAAATCCTGCATGAACTTGTGCCTTCTCTCTGCTCTCTCTTTACCAGCCTGAAATTTTTCAGTTAGTGAATCCCAATAAAGAGGATCTTGCATGTTCTCCAAATCCATGCAAGCACATATCCTACACTATAACAAACAAGAATGACACTAACACAACATCATTGTCAGTTCTACAATTGATAACTAGCCATAAGCACGGTCAAATGCAACATGAGAATGCAACAAAGGATAGCTTAATTTTCAATTACAACTTACGGATAGAGGCAGCTGCTTTTCTTTTTGAAGATAGAAAGGTGGAGCCCGAAAATAACAAATGATGCTAGAAAATTACAACAGAACAAAAGATAGACTCCAATTTAGAAGATTATACAAATAGCATATGCATATGCACATACATACATATATAATTAAAATTAAATGATGCATGCCATTCGATTAGGGCTTTTTGGACATAAATTGAAGTGCTAATGAACCAACAAACACCACACTTCATATATCTGTTTTCTGAAATCAATAGCCTAATTCACTATAACAGCTCATGCAAATATTGAAAATGAATCCTATATATGAGATGCAATACCTTTTAAAACTAATATATTGGGGGATGCTTGAAAAAATCTTCATGCAAATTTCCCAATATGTTGTTAAAGCTATAAAATTCTCTGTACTCTGTACTCTGTAGTATATGTAGCAAGTTTCATGTTTGTCACTTATCTACCTTTGTCTTCATCAAATCCTTCAGTTTGAGAAGTTTCTCATGGAAATGATTAATTGTAGTATGTTTTCCCTCTTTCTTCGTATATGCTTCCTTTGATAAACCCTGTCGTGGTAATATCTCAGGATCATGCAGTATGTGGTTCTTACTTCCACCAAATGTGAAGCATCGAGCAATTCCTGAAACAAAGCAAATTAATTCATACATGCTTATGCAGAAGAAATGCTCTGCATAGTAAATGGCTTAGTTTCTGATCCAAAAAAAAAGGTTCATAAACTTAGAAGCACACACTATACCTGTTATCAAGCCCATGACATTCCTTATGGGTCATTCAAAATGTCCGGGAAACTCCATGTAATTGTGAAGTGTATCACCCCAACAGCCAAGTAATACGACAGATGATCTACCAGACTTGTCGCCGGACAGAAGACATATACGGCTTTCTACTCCAACTAAGTATGCAGGCTAATTAAAATTAAATACTAAACCTATTTATCGATTCTGCAGAAATCTATTGTGTTCATTCATTTGGAGGAAGTGGTTACCAATCACCAAGAGCTACAAACAACTTCACATAACCATAGACATTGTGAATTAGCAATCTCTTACTAAATTTTAAAGTCAACATGGTAAAAGGAAAAACCTTACTCCATGTCAGTGGAGTGACTGGTAGGAATGTACAGCTTCAAAATTTTTACATATGTCACAATAAGGAGTGTAAACAACATCAAAGCAGCCAAGCATACCAAACGGGAATTAAGCCATTGCACCTGAGGACACATTAAAAAGATGAAATAATTTATAGCACTAAACAAGTTCCTAGAAAGAGGATACCTTAGCAAGCAATACATGAGATACAAGAAGGTTTATACTAGTACCATGCAGCAAATTAAAGCTGGGTGAAGCTGTGTTTCTCGTTGAATTTGAGAACTAGTCATTATAAAAATTAAGAGATCCTCACATTTGAGTGGGAAATGAAGTTAATATAACCATAACCATAATCATTAAACCAAGGTTTGTCGTCTCGGTACTGGACCCCGTACTGGTGCCACACTAGCACTGTATCAGTACGGTATAGTACGGGGTCCTTTTGGTGTATCGAGTATCAGTACGCTTTTCGTACCGGGTATCAGTACCGAACCAGTACGGTATGTCCGTACCATCCGGTTCAGGCCGGTATGGCAAACCATGCATTAAACCATTCCCAACTATTTGAGGTATAATCATTAAACCATTTCTGACTATTTGAGGTTTTCCAATTATTTCTATTTGGAGCACAACCTGTAGTATTGTAGCAAGACTTTCCATGTCCTTTTAAACAACTTCCACGCTTGTTAGCTTAATTCTTCACCTATGAACCCTTAGGAAAATAGAGTACCTTTTCTTACTGATCCCTTATTAGATCTATGCTGTACATGCCCGTACATATCAATTTTTTGTCATCACTTCATTTATACAATCGGTGCAACACCTAGAGTTCTTCTAGTATACTCATTCCTGATACCCTTCCTCATTTTTCTACACATCCAGCTCAACATTCTTATGTTTGCTACAGTTAGCTTGATTTGTTGAACCCTCTTTATTGCCCTGCATTCCTAGCCACAAAACAGCAACCAAGTTAATGTAAGCACATAATATGAAACTAAAGAAATGAAATTGCCAAGGTAGATGTGAGCTGAAACCAGAAAGGAAATGTTCAATTTTTGAATAAGATAAAGCAAACCTAGAAATTTTATTACTAAAGGATAGTACTAACCTAGAACCAACTGAGATGGTAAAATCATGCATGGCAAGACTAAGAAGCTCAAGAAGGTTTGCAATTGACTGGAAGGTTATTTTAAAAGGATAGACCAATAGAAAGGATAGGCTGGATGGAAGTTTTGTGGAAGAATTTCCAAAGCTTGCATGAACAAAAAATTATCCCTTGACATAGATGGATGATGAAAAGGACTGGAAACTTCATGTTGACATGGAAAGAAAGGTCTTGCAACATTAAGATAAACTTTTGTATTTCTAGGTGAAAATGTGATTTTACATAGATAAAACATTTTGTAAGAGACATCTGAAAGGAAACTGATCTAAGTAGATATCATTAAATAAGATGATGTAAAAGTAGTGATGCATCATATGAGAGAATTTTTGCACTTAACAACAAGAATATACCTGTAAGTATATTGGGAAAACTAGAAATGAAAGGTGGTACAAAATTTAAACGTTATTCCAATGAAATATCATTAATAATCCTTTCCTATCAAGAAACATACACTGCTCAAAAAAATATGGCATCTAGTGTTCAGCTTATAACAGATAAATTTTACTTGTTGGTCCAAAAAAAACTTACCAATAGCACCAATTGCATCAAGACGGTCAGCATCTTGTACAACCCCAAGTTCAAGAGAAGAGTCGACAAATGATAACTGTGCAACTTCATTTTTGAAACCTGAAATTTGAAGTTACAGAATTAAATTTTTATTTAACAAAAACTGTCAACAGAAAACACAACTGCAATCCTAATTTTTTATTTAAAAGGCACCTGTAAAGAGGAATGAAAATAACGAGAATATTACTTAACAAAGGAAAAAAAAGATTTACAAGCACTTGATAAAAGAGGGTTGCATAGGTAGGACAAATGTCCCCGTTCCGAAGTTGCATAAAAGCAAAAATAGAAAAAAAAAAAAAAAGGAAGAAGAGGAAAGGTCTTAGGGCAACAGTAAGGTTGTTCCATTGTGACTTAGGTATCGCAAGTTCCAAACACTCTAACCCTCCCTAGACACCGAAATGGAGGGAGCCTCATGCATTGGTTCACCCTCTTTTAAAGAAAGAAAGAAGAAAGATGACTGTACAGGAATGCAAGTCGAAGATAAGGCCCTAGGATATTACTTGATCTTGATGCTCCCAAGTACCTTATTTCCATATCAATGGGATAATGTCAGAAATGCGCAGATACCATATACTGAAAAACTGAAAGAAGAATCCCATTACAGGAGACAGGGAAAAGGAACTTGATTTGGGGGGACGGGAGAGTGGGACGGACTTGGTTTATGAGGGGGTTTCTAAGGGGTGAGGTGGGGGATTAATTCAATTGTACCAATAATAATTTGTCATGTTATATGAGAAATATTATATGTTCCAGTCCCTCCATCAAATCCTATTCCAACTCTTGAATTTAAAGGAAGAGCAAAATGATGTATGCTAAATAGATTGGCTGTTAAGGAAGATTTATAGGAAAACTGGGTTTTCTCACTGGTGAAATGGATTACTAGATAATATGCAAATGCTTTTACAAGAACAAATGTAAAGACAATTGCAACCTATCTACCACAAAAAGCAGGTCCTCTTCATATCACTTCCACTATTTTTCTACAAATAGAAAATTAGAATCTGAGGCAGAAAACATATTTTTTAATTTGTTTCTATTTGCTTTTGAAATTTATTTCTGTCATTTCTGAAAATTTTGAAAGTGAATTTTCTTTCGGTTCGTTTTATGAAAAAATGACATCATGCCTCCATCACGTGCACAGCAAAAACTACCACCATCACCATCACTGCCACCACTATAGCTGAAGTATCCACCTTTCACCATCACGACCGCTGCTGCCACCACTACCACCCATCATACCAGCACTGCTGGTTGATGCTGCCGCTGCATTTTCTACCATCACAGGTACAATCCACCACAACTGCACATCCACGGTTGTCTTCTTATTCACGACCAACACCACCATAGCCGCACTACCATCACTTGCATCACAACCACCCATGCCACAAGGCACCAATCATTGCCATCTCCACCGATCTCACAAAACATATTATATTGTTTTCTAATTTTAAAAATGAATAAGAAGTTGTATCCGATATCGATCATATATGATGAAAATGAAAAAGGAAAGAAAATGAAAGGCTAGAACAAAGCCCCATGCAAACCCAGTTTCTAAATTCCTTCAAAAACTAACAGTATCTGCATACGACTCCCAAAAAAGGATTAAGGGGTTGCATGCATGGCCTGTGCCAGCTAGGATCAACATGGCATGTGCCATTCGATGCTGGCACTTGGCACAGGCATGGTTTGGCACACATAAGCAAAGATCATTTTGGGCATTTTTATAAACTGTGGTATTTTTAATGTATCCCTAATCTTGTTAAGAATTGTTTCATACATCAAAACAAGAATTTAAAGCTAAATAATGTCATGCAATCAAGAAATGAAGCACATGCGCATATCAAATATTGTACAACATATCCTTTAATCTAACATGAAATCCTAAGAATGCATCCGTTATCATAACTTATTCTTTAGGAATCCAACGATCTAAAGAAGGGAAAATACAAGGTTTTCCAACAAATGGTTCGGGTGGCTATTCAAAGGTCTGTTCCCTGATTGAGAAAGTGAGTCCAGCAAAACCTAATAAAGGGTCATAGAAGCCAACTGTTTTAGGAGGTGTTTCTGGACTGCAGATTGTTTAAGAATAACAGTCAGCCATGGACCTTTCTCTTCTTATCTTATTCTTCTTATTCCTTCCCGACTCTGCTTATTTTTATTGTCATTACTCTTATTCTACCGTTTATTTCTCTCTTGGTCTCTCTTCTATCCATATCTATGCATACAATTTTCCCCTTTTGCTGTGAGAAATAACAGCTTTTTACATGGCAAATTACTACTAAAAGTGAAAACTATATACCATTTGCTTATAATGGGTTATACAACACATGAAATGATATTCTCTAAAATTTAAAAACGTCTTGTACTACTCATGAACATTTATAAAGTAAATGATTCTAAAAGCTATAATTAGACAATTAACTTATTTTGAAGATTAATGATATATTCATTAGTTAATCATGGCTTATTAATAAAACATTCAAAAAATACAAAGCTTATGATGTAATTTGGTACTATAAGTGTTGATTTTGTTGTTATTGTTTTTGCCACTTACTTTTGCATGAATCAATAACATATGAATCAATCTGAAGTAATGTAACCTTGGAATATGTGAGCTCTATCCAAAAATTGAAACAAAATTCTATATACTTTTTTAACTGTCAAAAGCATATGAATAGCCAAGTATTGTTACATGTCAAACTTGATGGACAAGCTTTGTTGGTAATCATTAGGAGAAATCAACTTATTAGAAGTGTTTCCTGTGTTCCACAGACACATCAAGCTCCAAGATTCCATGTCATATATATATCCAAGTCAAATACATACTAGACACTTGGATACTTGTCATTCTTTTTTAGCTGCAACAATGGGTCAGACCCCCCACAATATTGCTAACTATGAACTTTTTCTTCTTTTTCAAGATTGGTCATGAATTAAAAAAACCAGACATCCTTGTGCACGAGGCTCCCACCACTATGGGATCTGGGAAGGGTTAAATGTGCACAGCCTCAACTATGCTTGTAGAGAGATTATTTTCATATTTTTGAACATGTGACACCCAGGTCAGAAAGAAGCAACCTTACCATTGCACCAAGGCCCCTATAAAAATAACTCTGCAAAATATCATTTTTCAAAATCCTTGAGCTAATTGGAAACTTTGGATAAGAAACCCTAAAAAGTAATATCTTTTTTATATAATATATTTATTAGTTAAAATTATCTTTTTCTATGTATTCTTGTATCTCCTTTTATCCTCTTGCTGACTAGAAATGTGGAAGAACCTCATTCTTGTGTCCATGTCTATGTGATACCGGCGCTAACTCACTCAAGTCACCACTTCTCATCTGCCACCTATCTCATTTATTTCCTGAAGTCAACTCCACCATGGATATGTTAGTAGTGTAAATTTTATTCCAATAATATTACATTTTCAATCCTTCTAATAATCGATGCATGTGAAGAAACTATCCACATTAAAATTCCAATCCAACTGTATCCTTGGTTTTATCCATCCATAGAACTTCAAATCTCAAATTTACACACTTTTCCATCAGACCAGTATGTTCAAATATCTACCAGGAGATCAAGTACTCATATACTTCTCTATGATAGTATTCCATAGGTGGATTTCCAAAATTTCATCCCTAGACACAAATTGATGTCTACACACATTACACATGCTTTGCAGTCCCCAAGTGTTGCCTTTTTCCCCCATTATCAATCTCTTCTGTGTTGTACAAGGTGAAAAAATTGCACATATGGGTGATAGCATTCCATAGGTGGATTTCCAAAATTTTACTTATGGACACAAATTGATGTCTACCCACACTACACATGCTTTGCAGTCCCCGAGTGTTGCCCTTTTCCTCCATTGTCAATTCTTCTATGGCTTGTTCTGGGTGTAAAATTTGTACATATGGCTGTCACGCTTAAATTCTCAGCACTCCCACAACTATGGGAATGTAGTTCAGAAATAAGCAGCCCATATTTCAGAAAATCAGCATATTGCTGTCCTGAACTTTTAATAGGATAACTAGATGATGAAGATCATTTTTCGGGAGACCTAGTAGCTACCTGTTCTTCCAAAATTGATGACAAAGAGGGGATTTTAATTTTACCTTCCCCCTTGGCCTTAATAAAACTAATTGTCTTCAAATTTTGACAGTACTCGATCGACCTGTTCATCCATCTACTTCATGCTATCTCCAAGTTCTTCCAATGTCAATTGGATGCCACCAAAAGGAGACTTGACTATGCTGGAGCCTCTCATCTCAATCAGCATTTGTCACCATCTTTGCATCTTTTAAAGATATTATTGAGCACGGGATCTTTGGCTTCTCCTATATGAACTTTGACAAAACTTCCAAGGATCATAGGGGATTACATGTAAATAGACAGCTCCAAACCAAATACAGGTTTGACTTGATCTCTATTTTCCAAAAGTATATGACATGTACAATCAGCAGATGTCATAATTCAACTTCAAATAAATACAAATCTGCCACTGCAAGGATCTGTGCAACAAATTTATCAAATCTGATAAAAATAGCATTACTCTTCTGTGTAACAGCAAATATAAATCTCAGATAAGGAGTAAAATTGGGAGAAGTGATAAGTGGAGAAGATTGATGAGAAGAATAAGAAAAAGGGAAAGAAGAAGAGAAGGAAACGAAGGAGCGTGCAACCATTTCCTCACTAATATCTAAGCATACAAGTAAAAAGAACTGCCCAAAACAGCCTGCCAGTAGTCCTTTTTAATAAAGCTAAACCAGTCACAGTTTCTACTCCACCAAGGACTCTTCAGGAAATACACAAGCCCTCAATAGTCACCCTAACCCTCAAATAAACAGTCTTTTCAGCTTCTCCTTGAACCCTTTTAGAACCCTTGAGAGGAAAAAATAACTGCTGACAAATCTCTATCTTAAAGGTCTGTATACATATCACCAAGCAAAGCAGCTTTTTATTATGAAGGAGAGAAATCTCTACTTTTTGCTCACTTATAAGAGCAAAGGAGAAACTTTCTTCCAGTCCTATGTCATTGGAGAATAGTTTCTTGTCTAATCATACCCCCCCCCCCCCCAAATCTCAGGTGGGCAAACTAGCACCGATACTAATATGGCTATTTTTTTTCTTTAAAAAAAAAAGTCTTATTCTACCATCTTCAAATTTTTTTTGGTGAGTCACTCACTTCTTGGACAAATAAGAAGTGAAGTATACTCTCTTTAAACACCTATGCAACTATTAAGCAAGAACTCCAGTTACCAAAGAGCTTGTTTGACTTAGTTACATTGCCTACAACTACTGCATTTTCTTTGATTCTCTTTACTCCCTTGTCTTGTGATGAATAAAGTATTGTTTTTATAGCTAGCAATTATGATGACTGGTCAAAGCATAAATGAAGTGTAACAACCTAGGATATCACTCAAAAGGGACAGGTAGAAGTTATTATTTGGGATCCCTAGTCCTTCTTAAGTATTTAATATCTCTCCAAGGCACAACCATCTAGGATTAAACACACATCAACATAGGTTCTAATGCGAACCCCCTATTTAAGCCCTTACATCCTCGGCGGGATTGGGCCCAATCACAAAAACAATCAAAAATATTGAGATTGGCTTGTGGTCAATCCCAAAAGGACCTATGATGCAATTTACCTTAGTCTAGTAGCCAGTAGTCAGGTCTATTTTAATACCATTTATAATAATCTAAGACCTCATCCAAAAAGGCTAACTAAAAAATTATTTTTTGGGATCCTTTAAACACCCAAGATCTTTCCAGCACACACTAAACACATTTCTGCACAAATCTTGTCACGAACAATTTTCATTTTGCCCACCACTTCAATCCTTGCTTATATTTCCTTATGATGTCCATCTTCTAAGAAGTTCACGGACTGCTTCACAAAGTCCCATGCCATTCAAAGCTTTGTTTCTCTTTCAGTAAACCTTTCATTGTACATGGGAATTGATGAAAATAGAACAGGATGCTGGTGTATTCTATATGTACCTAAATTTGAAATTCATGTAGCTATTATATTATGTAAGTGCCAATATAGATATGATCTCCCTTTAATGGATTTTGTTCGTCATAGCATATCCCAAAACTTGATCCAGATGTTCAAGTTGTAGAACATTTCATAGCAACCCCTAAATGAATGGCCTTCAAAGCCATACCAACAATCATCAAGAAAGAGTAGCGTGTGCACAGAGAAGACTGTGCACTATCAACAACCTTCTGCTTCCAGTCAAATTAATAAATTCAAAATAGGAACTTTTGCAAGAAGAGACCACTCTATATTCAATTTTGCAAAAATGAGTTTTTCTCCAGAAATGGCATATTTTGGGCTATATTGGACCATTACATGCCTGCCTGCTTTACTATTATAATATCATATTTACATAACATCAACCAATACTTTGTGTGCATCAACTATTGTAGCTTGCATCTATAAGCAAAATGTATGCATTCATACAATGGCAGAAGCATCTGAAGAATTTTTTAAAATAATAAATAAATAAAGTCATTTTTAGCAAAAATAAAAATAAAATGGTTCTTTTATTGCAAAGTTGGCTTTAAAATAACTATCCTGGACTATAGTAAACTTCTGAAGACATGATACTTTGAAATGAAACCAACAATTATTTCTCCACTAAAAAGAAAATCCAAGTGCATAATACCCCTGAAAATCGGAAAACCATTTTAAATTTGAAGCTAGGAGTCCCCTGCAATAGAAGCTTACCCATTCCTTTTATGATCCCCAGTATTTTCTCCCTTTTGCTTTCCTCCAACACCTCCTCCTCAAGAAACTTCTCCACAATTGTAGTATCCTCGACCAAATCCCTACACGCAAACTTAAACAATCAAAACAATAACCAGAATTGAAAAAAGTCAGAACTGTCCCCAAGAATTTGAAGGTGAGGCAAGAAAGGACACCATCATCACAAAGATCAAACCACACTAAACAAATAAGAAACCAAAGGAGCCACCAGCAACAACTCTCTCATGCAAGCACTCCTCTAAGAACAACGAAACTGGACATGTAAACCAGCATCACTCGAAAATTGAGACGGGAAAAATAAAGACTACCCACTTGGTGTACTTGTAATCTCCTGCAGCAACACCATCAATGCAACTTTAAGAAATACGAAAAAGAACATTCCCCAAGCTTAGTAAATAAAATGTAACATGTTCATTACCAATGTCATGGAGAAGAGCAGCAAGTTCGACCTGGCAAAGAGACAGAAAAACAAAAATTCAGAGATTTTTCATCAACAGAACAACGTTTTAATATCACAGGAATTCATCGAGCCTCCACTCTCCTAATTTTCTCATACAAAGCTAACTGGAAATTGGGCTATCAAATAGCAGAATCAAATTAAAATAGAAATTTGATTTGCGGGCAACAAGAATCTCGGGAGGGAGTGGGGAATTTGTCTTACTATCTCCAAGCTTTGAGGGAAGGAATCCAAGCCCTCTTCTTTGGCGAGGGAGAGGGCCAGGTCGCGGACGCGGAAGGCGTGGGCCGCGTCGTGGGAGGCGTCCCGCCCTCCCATGGTCGAAACCACCAGCCTCTCCGCCTTTCTCACCACCTCCGGCTTCGTCATCTCCATGTCCTCTCGTCCCTCTCTCGCCGCCATCGACTAGAAGAACGAGGAATTACTCGACATACCTATAATAAAAGGAAAGTTTCGTTACAGAGTCCAAGCACAGGAAGGTCTCGGAGTCTACGGGGGAGACCTTTGTAAATCTCGGTGAGATGATTGGGCAAGCCAAGATTTTACAAGATTTCGGGTAATATTTTTTTTTTTTTTATTTTTTTTTTTTTTTTTTTTGGGTCAAAATGGTATTTCATTTCATATACTTCTAACGTAAATACAGCCAGACATATCAAACAAAAGTAAACAAAATAAAGCATGTGGAACGCCATCTAAACTAGACCAGAAGACCTCCCCAGTATGCCAGGCAACATAAGACGTGACCCGTTCTGCTGCACTGTTCGTATCTCGGTAAACATGGGTAAACTGACAGGAGATCAGCTCCCGCACTAAACTACAGGTGTCCCGTATCAGAGGGTGCCCATCCCCATATGTGTCCACACCTCGTATCCAATTAATCACTGTAGAACAGTCACCCTCGAGAACAAGTCTGTCAGCCCTCAGCACTCGTCTCGCATACAACACGCCCTCTCAAGCAGCCTGCAGCTTTGCTCCCACAGCCAAACAACCATGTATGCTCCGCCCCCAGCAGCGATAAAACTACCCCTCTGGTCCCGGATCACGAAGCCCACGCCCCCAAAACCACCATGCCTCCATCGAAATTCATCTTAAGATAACAGAAACCCGAAGGGTTTCTTTTCCCGAAGCCGAAGATTAGAAACCCGAAGGATTTCAAATCTGAGGGCCCCGTAGGTATAGGGGATGGGGGTACCCAAGAGAAGTAACAAAACCTGGACGCTGAAACAGCAGAGGTACCCAAATATCTCTGGTCCTCCCAAGTGGTGTCGACGGGGCCGTCATAGATATCTCTGCTGCCTGCCGTAGAGCTCTCTCCATCACAGCCCATGGGGACGGGCGCCCACCCTCGAATAGACGGTCGTTCCTGGCCAGCCATATATGATAAGTTAGGTAAGCCACAATAGAACCAGTCTCGGCAACACTCGGTCTCCGAGTAGACTCACTTAGATACCGGAGCATGTCCTCCACCGACTCCCACAAAGGAGGGAGTAGCGCAGAGGCCAATCTCCAACACTGCACGGCTATAGGACATCGAGGAAGTACATGGCTGATAGTCTCCTCAGCATCCAGGCAAACCTCGCATAGTGACCCATCCTCATCCCTCGTCTGGCCAACATACTCCTAGTCGGAAGGCAGCCCCAGGCCACCTTCCAAAGAAAAAGCGCCACCCGGGGATGCACCCTTATTCTCCATATCCATCCACCATCAATTCGTCTAACCGGCTCCCTACTAGTCCAAGCATGAATATCCCTGGCATGTACCCTCGACCAGCCTGTCGAAAGCCGGACCAATCTATCAGGCTCCGCCTAGAACAGGATCGGTAAGTCCAGAATCCTCTCCGCCAGCTACTCCCCGAAAGTCTCTCGTATGAACACCTCATCCCATCTCCCCTCCCCTGGGACTAGCAAATCACAAACACGGTGTCCCATCAGCCTGCTCGTATCCACCATGGCTGGTAGCCTACTAATCGATAGCTCAGTCACCCAGCTATCCTCAAGGACATCCACCGACATACTATCCTCGATAGCCCACCGGATCGCCGGAAGTACTAACGGAGCCCTAGCACTGATCTCCCTCCAGATAGGGGAATGGAGCCGCCCCGCCCTAACACCAACCGTCAATACATCATACTTAACCCTCATCAGGGAGGACTATAAGCTCTCAGGCTCCAACATGAGGCTAGCTGCAAGCCGCGTAACCGATGCCTCCCGTCGTGCCACCAATGACGGCACTCCCAGGCCACCATGTTTGACCGGCTGACAGACCACCTCCCAAGCCACTAGATGGGCACTGCCTCTGTCACCACGCCTCCCCTAAATAAAGTCTCTGATAAGCCGCTCAACTGACCTCAACGAAGCCACGGGAAGGACAGCGTGGGATACAAGATATATCGAAATAGCTCTAAGGACTAACCGTACCAATGTGACTCTACCCATCATGGATAATGCATGCATCTGCCACCCCTCCATCCTGTGTCTGATGTTGTGCTCAAGAGAAAGGATATCTCCACAACGCAGATGTCGCCCAAGTATCGGCACACCCAGGTATGTCAATGCGCCCTCCTGCTCACCTACTCCCAGAATCTCCATGATTGCGGCCTTTATCTGAGCTTTGGTCTTCGGACTGAAAAGAATAGTCGATTTGTCCAAGTTAATCCGTTGACCAGAAGCAGTGCAATAGGCATAGAGGATCCTCCGGATCACCCTAGCAGTCTGTCTGGTCGCCCTAGCCAACAATAAGCAGTCATAAGCGAATAGCAGGTGGGAGATCGGCACATCCCCCAGCACTGGCCTATAAATCTCCAGAGTCTGTGAACCCACTGCAAATCGAAGAGCTCTAGATAATGCATCTGTACAAATAATGAAGAGCAAGGAGGACAATGGACACCCCTGGCGAAGTCCAACAAATGAAGAAGTGAGAAGGTGTGCCATTTACCAAGATGGAGAAAGAGGGCCCCGCCACACAGCCCATGACCCACCTGATCCACAACTCATGGAAGTCGAAACTCTGCAAAGAATGCCGAAGAAACTCCCAGCACATCCTGACATATGCCCTCTCCATATCAAGCTTGACCCCTATGAGGCTTCGCCGCATAGGAGCCCTCTCCAGATCAAACATGAACTCCTAGGAATTTAGGATATTATCTGGTATGCTCCTCCTCCCTATGAAAGCACCCTGCTCTGGACTGATAATCCTGGGTAAGATCCCTCTCAGTCTAATAGCCAAAATCTTTGTCGTGACCTTATACAAGGTAGAGCACAGGCTAATCGGCCTAAAGTGGCCCGGCTTAGTAGCATCCTGGTGCTTGAGAATCAATGTAATAAATGTCCTCTGCCACTCCGGACTCATCATAACTGTGCTAAAAAACTGCTAGATGGCCTCAATAACATCATGGCCCACAATTGACCAATACCTACGAAAGAACACAGGTGGGAAGCCATCCGGCCCGAATGCCTTGTCCCCCTCTAGGGACCACACCGCCTCCTGAATCTCTCGCCCCGATACCGGCTCGATCAGTGCTAAGGTGTCCTCATCGAAGACCCTCTCAAATGGAGGGGGTAGCTCAGTATGTATCCCACTCCCTGTCCGCTCTGTCCACCTGGCCCTGAAGAACTGTTCAAACACTCTGCATATCATATCTGGGTCCTCTGTGGTCTGTCCATCCTCGCCCCTGATAGATCTGATCCTATTCCGCTGTCTCCTGATCAAAGTCGACTGATGAAAGAACTTAGTATTCCTATCCCCTTCCTGAATCCATTGCACCCTTGATTTCTGCCTCCAGAAGATCTCCTGTTGGTGAAGGAGAGAGTCATGCATAGATAAGAGGGACCTCAATTCCGACAACTCCGCAAGTGATAGGCCTCCTCCCGAGGCCTCTTGTGATTGTAGATTTGCAATGGCCTCCTTTAACTCCTCAATTCTTCAGAATATGTTCCCTACCTCCATCCTATTCCACCTCCGAAGGTGTCTCCTTGTCAACTCAAGTCTACAAGAAATCCTATACATAGCATCCCCCCAAAGGTGTATCCTTATCAACTCAAGTCTTCGGATAATATTTTCACGCGATGATGTTGAAATCTTGACTGACATGATAAGAAGCTATATTTACATATTATATTGATCTCAAGTTTTGTTAAGAAGAAATCTGTCACGCCCTCGGCCCGAGATCGCGAGCCAGGGTCCGCGCCAACCGCCGCACACCCATAGAAAACTCTCCCCATGAGCATGCAAGGCATCTTAACCAAACATCTTAATTATATATATCTAAAATAATTTAACTGAATAAATACAATCTTATTTCATTGACTAACTCGAGTCATAAAGTCTCACAGTTCTAAATACGCAGCGGAACAATAAAGATAAAACATCAATTTAAATAAACCCTAATCTAAGATAAATTGTGCCACAGTTCTTCTAGTCGCTCTTCCATTTTGAAACCCCGATAGTGTAGTTCTCGGAATCTGTAAAACAACAAGAAATTGTATAATGAGCTAGACATCCTAGTAAGTAATAAACACCTTAACTAGTCAAATCATATAATAACATAAAATATAAATTATAAATTACGATGAATCAACATAATAACATAATCAATTCATTTTCAAACACAAATTCATTGAAATCCGTATCTTTCATATATCCATATGCATAATCGTAAATCTGATTTGAAACAAATCACATTCATCTCAACAGCCTTTAACTAGACCACACTTATACCCTGTGGCTAGGTCAGAAATAGAACCGCACTTATACCTTACGAAGTGGGCCAGTATACCGCACTTATATCCTGCGGAGTGGGCCAGAATACCACACTTATACCCTATGGTGGGGCCAGAATTGCCAATGCATAACCCCCAATTGGCAGGGTCCAAAACATAGTCAGGCTGAGAGTTTCAAATCTAATGCACATCAAAATTCTTTTGTAATATAATAGATATATCATAATTCGATCTAAATATGCATATACGATGCAAAAACAGTAAATTTATTCTCAAAATATTATTCCAATTCACATAAAAATATTTCATTCAAATCATCATCTCGTAAAATTCATAAATCACATATAAATTTATTAACAATTTATTCGATGCAAAAATAATATTATATAAATAAAGAGTCTAGAAAAGGCAGTTCATTACTTACATCCAACGTGATCCAATTAATCTCACAAATCCCTTGCAGAACCTAATATCCAAAAATCATGTTTTTCTTTTAAAATTCATCACAATATATATATAAAACTTAAATCTTAACATCCTCCCATGGCCAACCCTGCAGAAGTGTCTAGCACCCCGGGTTGGGGTTCGGATTCGGGTGCACCCCAGCGCTCCCACGGAGGAGGCATGTGAATGGGAGAAGAAGAAGAGCCCGCGATGGTAGGCCTTCTCCTTCTTCCCTCTCTTCTTCTTTCTTTCTTTCTTTCTTTCTTTCTTTTCAAATGGTATAACAAAGAAATGAAGGATAGAAACCCTTACCTCAGCCCCGGCGAAGATCCGACGGCTTCTTTCCGGCAGCAATGGAAGAAAAGGGTCGCCCGTGCTGTGGCTTCTCGGCTAGCTCTCTCTCTCTCTCGGCCGGTAGCCCAAGGAAGAAGGACCCCCAACCAAAAGGGGACTTGGGCATGGCGGCTCTGCTTCGGATGGCTTCAAGGGAGGAGGAAGAAGCCCTAAAAAACCAGGCAATCCTGGCTTCTACGGGATGAATTTCTCCCTTCATCCCATGCCCTCACGTGTGTCGCACGTGAGGCCAAAAGCTTGGGCTGGGCCGATCAAATGAACCGGGCCCAGTTCCAGGGTCTCACAAAATCTATTTAAGAAAATAAAAAAATGATTGAAAAATATTGGCTATAGACCAATATTTCAGGTTTTATCACTTTGGGAGGTGATTGATACTAATAGAAACCAAGATCTTGGATACAAAAACGGAAGATTATCGTGTCCGGCTAGACTTGGTCCCTCTCTATGCTAACCATGTATTCTAAAACTAATCTATGTCAATAACCCTTCGCAAGAAATATATTTTAAATTTCTTAAAAACATATATTTGTACCACTATTATAATTGGAACTCTAGATATCCACTCCATCTCATAGTTTGACTATATTTTTTTATTATTTTCTACTTATTTCTCATAACATTGGTGATTCTATTTTTTTATTATTTGTAGGTTATCTTTGTTAAAGATTCTAAGAGTGCACCTAAATTTTCTCTTTCAAGAGCACTACCCATCATACTTTCACTCTTATGGTATATCAAAAATCATGAAAAAAAAAAAGAAAAATAACCTCCACCTACTCCACAGGTATGTTTAAATACCCTGGACAGGTCGATCCGATCAACCCACCCAACCCGTTACTTGTAGGCTATGCTGAGTTAAATTATCTGAAAATTCTGAATTAGAGGTGTAAATGGGTCAAATTGGATCGGGTCATGAGTGACCCCGACCCGATTAGTTTCTTGATCAGGTTCTAATGTTGGACCCATATTGGACCCAGACCCGACCCATAGAAGATTGGGTTGGGTCGGATCGGATCCACGGCTAAAATTTTTGACCCAACAAGTCCTTCGAGTCAGGTTGCGTCCATGTATAATCCAAACTGAATCAAAAAAATTTAGATTAGGATAAGGTTCGGGTTGGAACTGGATCATATATATGGAGTTCTAAAGTGAAAGAGCTAACTTTAGATAAAAGGACATCCTAACTTCATCATAAGATATAAATATCTCTTTGGAAGCATGTTATGACAGATTCGACATGATAATTTTTTTCTAATAAGGCTCAAAAAATAATTGAAAAAAGTTTCAAAAGTTAAATATTCTCTATGTATTATAAAATCATTACGTTTAAAAATACTTAATATGGTGAAATAGATCATGGATAGAATACCAAGTCAGCTATAATATCAATCTATAATCTAAAAGACTTGATTGGGTTCTAATGTCGGACCAACATTGAACCCAGACCCAACCTAATAGAAGATTGGGTTGAGTTGGCTCGTATCCATGACTAAAATTTTGACCCAATAAGTCATCTGGATTGGATTGTGTCTATGTTTAACCCAAACCCAACCAAAAAAATTTGGATCCAGATCGGGTCCGAGTTAGATCTAGATCTATGGAGTTCCAAAGTGAAAGAGTTAAATTTAGATAAAAGGACATCCTAACTTCATCATTAGATATAAATATCTCATAGGAAGCATGTTATGACACATTCCGCATGATAATTTCTTTTCTAATAAAGCTCAAAAAATAATTATTTTTTTTTAAAAGTCAAACATTCCTTATGCATTATAAAATTATTATGTTTAAAGATACTTAATAGATTAAAATAGAGCATGGATAGAATATCAAGTCAATCATAATATCAATCCATAATCTACAAATCAAACTTTCCATCCAAGAATATCACTCAGCTATCTAGGTTGCCACAATATGCCCTATATCATGTAAATAAAATCAGATCAAGAAGCTTGGATTAGTGGAATGATGCGCCATTCATTTCAAACCAATTAATTGATGATGGATGCCACCATTACATGGTTCTACAAATTCTGGCATACAATTCTTAGTGCTTCCAAGCACTATGCTTTCATTTTTATCATATTGTACACATATAAAGTTTATTAATGTAGTTCACAGATGTGGAGTGATTGATTAAAACCCCATTTGATTTTGATGAGCTCAAAGCATTTGAGTATATCTTTTAATTACTAATGAATTCAATCGAGTGTTTCAGTGAAAATCCTGTCTAAGTGTCCCAAGACTTGGTTCATAATTGTTGGATAAGTTAAGGAGTCTGTTTGAACCAATGTCTGAGACTCGAGTCGACTCCCGAGTATCACGAGTCGACTCCAAGCGTATCAAGTTCACTGGCACGAGCTCGAGTCGACTCCAGATGAGTACGAGTCGACTCCGACTGAGAACAGACAGAAGAACAGAAAGGATCAACTCAGAACCTGTCAACGAGTCGACTCCTGAAGTGCGCGAGTCGACTCCAATGTTCACCAAGTCGACTCCAGGGAAGTAAGAGTCGACTCCAAGCAGTCACAGGCAGAAAAGTCAGAGAGCAGTTTTCGGGTCTGAGATTCGAGTCGACTCCAGTGGAACGCGAGTCGACTCCGATGGTTGACAGGTCGACTCCAAAGAAAGCAAGAGTCGACTCTCAGCGGTACACAAAGAAAGTCAGAGACCATTCTATGGACTCTGAGATTCGAGTCGACTCCAAGACACCGCGACCCCAAGACAGACAGAAAACCAAGTTACTGTCTCTGAGATTCGAGTCGACTCCCAGACAGCTCGAGTCGACTCCAAGACAGCTTCACGTCAAAAGGCAGAAGACCATCTTTCGGAAACTGAGAGCCGAGTCGACTCCAAGGAAGTTCGAGTCGACTCCAAGACTGGACGAGCCAAAAGACAGAGGATCGGGAGTTCGGGCTCTGAGATTCGAGTCGACTCCCAGGACAGTCGAGTCGACTCGAGTGGACAAAATTCAAAATTGGATCCACGGACTTCAGTGGATGAGCCGACTCCGAAATTGCCAAGTCAGCTCCAGAAGTTGGCGAGTCGACTCCAGGTCAAGACGAGTCGACTCCCAGCCATGAAGGCAACTTTAATTCAAATGTGGAACAGTTGCCGAGTCGACTCCGGAAAAGCCTGAGTCGACTCCCGCTACAGCCGAGTCGACTCCTGATCGCGCGAGTCGACTCCAACCCACCAACGGTCATATTGTCAGGCTACGCAGAGTGTGCAGAACGGGCAGAAAAAGCAGTCTAACGGCTAGTTTCCGTGGGGGTTGGTTTAAATAGCCACAGAGGACTGTAGCAAGGCAGAGAACAGCCATTCCACTCCAACTAATCAAGCATTCAAGCTCTGCAAGGTGCTCATCAATGAAAAAGGGAAGATCTGCATTTACTGCTCCACCTACATCTTCCCAGCAATTAAAGCCTTCTCCTCCAGCATTCAAGTCGACTAGACATTCAAGAGGAGACCGGAGTTCAAGAAGCCTTACCTCTTCTTCAGCTTAAAAGCGTTTGAGGGCTTCTAAACTCCTCTTTGATTATATTGTTATATATCTGCTTTTGAGAAGCTTATTTTCTGTTTTCTCTCTACTACTTGTATTTACTTGGTTCAATCGGGGGATTGAATCAAGGGGATTAAGGTTTGTTGGTGAGCCAAGATAAAACCAACGTGTGTAAGGGTTTGATTGTGATCCCGGGAAAACAATCAGGGTTGGTTCTAGTCGGTGAGCCTGGGAAAACCGACCGAGTTCGTTGTGAGCTCGTAAAACAACAAGTTTGGTTGTGAGCTTGCAAAACAACCGACTGTAATCCAAGGGGGTTATAGTGAATTCCCAACTGAGACTTGGGGAGTGGACGTAGGAGCAAGGGTTAGCTCCGAACCACTATAAAACTTGGTGTTTGTGTTGGATTGTCTCTTCTTCTTCCCCTCACATCACTCACAGCACTTAGCATAAATTAAATAACTTGCAAAAGTTTTTAATTAATCAACCACATCGTTTTAAATATCTAAATTAATTTAAAAACCCAATTCACCCCCCCCTCTTGGGTTGTCTATCTGGGCAACAAGTGGTATCAGAGCCTAAACTCTTCCACCCAAGAGTAAAAGATCGAAATGACAACCCCATTTGGATCTTCCCACATTGAGGGTCAGTCCACCCAAAGACCCCCATTCTTTAATGGGTCTGACTACTCATATTGGAAGGCTAGGATGAGAATATTCATCCAAGCCCAAGACTATGAGATGTGGACTATTGTAGTAAATGGGCCATACATCCCATCCATATATGTAGAGGGTGTCAAGGTACCCAAACTAGAAACGGATTGGGATGAACATGACATGAGGAAGGCACAACTTAATTCCAAAGCTATGAATGTACTCTATTGTGCCTTAGATAGAAATGAATTCAATAGGGTTTCAACTTGCAATTCTGCAAAAAAAATTTGGGACAGACTTGAAGTGACCCATGAGGGCACGAATCAAATCAAGGAATCCAAAATAAACATCTTGGTTCATAAATATGAACTATTTAAAATGGATTCAAATGAAACAATCACATGCATGTTCACTAGGTTTACTGATATTGTCAATGGCCTAAAAAGCCTTGGCAAGAACTATACTAACAGTGAGCTTGTCAGGAAAATCCTTCGGTGTCTACCAAGGTCGTGGGAAGCTAAAGTGACGGCAATCCAAGAAGCCAATGACTTGAACAAGTTACCACTTGAGGAGCTTCTTGGATCCCTTATGACGCACGAGCTCACCATGAAACAACACAACGAGGAAGAGTTCTCCCATAAGAAAAAGGTAATAGCTTTAAAATCTACTTCATTTAACAAAGACTTATCTTGCAGTAGCAGCAGTGAAGAAGAAGAACATGAGGAAGATGATGGTGAGGCGCTTCTTGTGCGTAAGTTCAAGAAATTCATCAACCACAAGAAGGCGTATCATCAAAGGAGAGGCCCCTCAAATTCCTATCGAAAGGATAAGGGTAAGAAAAGGGAAAATGAGGGGATAGGATGTTACGAGTGCAAGAAGCCGGGTCACATAAGAGCAGAGTGCCCCTTACTGAAGAAGGGGAGTAAGTACAAGAAGAAGAAGGCTCTTGTCACTACACTATCCGACTCCGACTCATCATCCTCCTCATCAGATGATGAACAAGAAGAGAAGGCCAATTTCTGCTTCATGGCCAACGAAAACGAGGTAACTTCCGATACGCATCTTGATTTTTCTTTTGATGAACTTTATGATGCTTTTAATGAATTAATGGTAGAATATAAGGCTATAAATCTTAAGAATAAAGAACTAAAAATAGCTAATCAATCACATCTACATAAATACGATAAATTAGTTAAGGATAAGGATTTAATCACCAAAAAAAATATAGAACTTAAAACAAGCAACCAACTTTTAACTCAAAAGACTAACACCTTAACTAAAGATAATGAAAAACTAACTAAGGAATTTTCAGAACTTAAAAAATATAAACAAACCTTAGATAAGGATCTTACAAAAGAACTTAATGATCTAAAAGCTGAAAATCAAACACTAACTAAAGAACTTAACAAATACAAACCCTTAGTTGAAAAATTTACATATAGTTCTGAAAAATTAAACATGATACTAAATAATCAACGAGCCGTATTTAATAAAGCGGGTTTAGGGTATAAACCAAGAAATAAACAAAAACTTCTTAGTAACTTCTTTGTTAAAGCTGGAGAAACTAAAACTAAGAAAATAACTTGCTTTTGCTGTGGTACAGTAGGTCATAAAGCAAATGTGTGTAATTTTAGGAAAAGTATAACTAAAAGAAAAGTTAAAAGGGTATGGGTTCCAAAAGGAACCAACTTGACTAACCATGAAGGACCCAAGAAAACTTGGGTACCTAAGATGACATGATTTGTTTGTGTAGGAGTGTCTTGCAGCCAAGGTCAACAAAAACTGCTGGTATTTGGATAGTGGCTGCTCAAGGCACATGACGGGTGATAAAGATCAATTTTTCACCCTTGAAGCTAAGAAGGGAGGTGCTGTGACTTTTGGAGACAACAACCAAGGTCACATGGTATTGGTAAAGTTCAAATCACCCCTTCTACTTTTATAGATAATGTTAGATATGTTGATGGTCTTAAGCATAACTTGTTAAGCATTAGTCAATTATGTGATAAAGGATATGATGTTATGTTTAAACCATCACTATGCATTATAACAAATCCTAATGATAATAGTTTAGTTTTTAAAGGGATTAGGCGTGGAAATGTATATGTTGTAGACCTAGAAGATCTTGGAAAACATAACCAATGTTTAGTTGTTAATGAAACTAAAGAAAATGATGCTAGTTGGTTATGGCACCGTAAGTTAGGTCATGCAAGCATGGACACAATAACTAAACTAGTTAAAAGAGACTCCGTAATAGGTTTGCCAAAATTAAAATTTGAAAAGAACAAAATATGTGAAGCATGTCAATTTGGCAAACAATCTAGGAACTCATTTAAATCCATAAAATGTGTCTCTACTTCTAGACCTTTAGAATTATTACACATGGATCTATTCGGTCCAACTAGAACAACAAGCCTAGGTGGAAATAAATATGGTCTAGTCATTGTAGATGATTATTCTAGGTACACATGGGTCATGTTCCTAGCACATAAGGATCAAGCATTTTCTGTCTTTAAGAAATTCCATAAAGAAGTAACCAATGCTAGAGATAACTCAGTAATAGCTATTAGAAGTGACCATGGTACCGAATTCGAAAATCAGTCATTTGAGGAGTTTTGTAGTAAAAAGGGGATAACCCATAATTTTTCAGCACCTAGGACACCACAACAAAATGGAGTTGTAGAAAGGAAAAATAGAACACTAGAAGAAATGGCTAGAACTATGTTATGTGAAAGTAACCTCCCTAAGTACTTTTGGGGAGAAGCCATTAATACTTCTTGCCATATATTAAATAGAGTTTTGTTAAGACCCATTATAAAGAAAACACCTTATGAACTTTGGAAAAACAGAAACCAAAAGTTAATTACTTTCATGTTTTTGGATGTAGGTGTTTTGTTCATAATAATGGGAACGATAATCTAGGTAAATTTGACTCTAAATCGGATGAAAGAATATTCTTAGGTTATTCTACAACTAGTAAAGCCTATAGAGTCTTTAATAAAAGAACCTTAGTTATAGAAGAATCTATACATGTTGTTTTTGATGACTCTAGTGACATCTCGTCTAGTAAGAAGATTAATTTTGATGATGATGTTGAAATACTTGAAGAAAAGATAGATGAGATGGGATTTCAAGATAATAATCAAAAGTTGATTGAAGGAGAATCATCAAGCCAAGAGGGTATTGTGGATCATGGGCTAACTAAAGCTTGGAGGTATGCTCATGGGCATCCTAAGGAACTAATTCTAGATGATCCATCTCAACCCGTTAGGACTAGAGCATCCCTTAGGAATTTGAATAACCATCTAGCTTTTGTTTCACACTTTGAGCCCAAACATATAGAAGAAGCCGAAAATGATGTAAATTGGATAAATGCAATGCAAGAAGAACTAAACCAATTTACTAGAAACAAAGTGTGGAATCTAGTAGAGAGACCTTCTGAATATCCAATTATAGGTACTAAATGGATATATAAAAATAAGCTAGATGAAAATGGAATTGTTATAAGGAATAAGGCTAGACTAGTAGCAAAGGGTTATAATCAAGAAGAAGGCATAGATTTTGATGAAACCTTTGCTCCCGTAGCTAGACTTGAGGCTATTAGATTATTATTAGCATATGCATGCTCTAAGGACTTCAAACTATATCAAATGGATGTAAAAAGTGCTTTTTTAAATGGGTATATTAATGAGGAGGTATATGTAGAACAACCTCCTGGTTTTGAAAATCATCAATATCCCAATCATGTATATAAATTAAACAAAGCACTTTATGGTTTAAAACAAGCACCTAGAGCATGGTATGAGAGGCTTAGCAAATTCCTATTAGAACATGAATTCTCTAGGGGAAATGTAGACACAACATTATTTCTGAAAAAGCAAAATAAAGATATGTTATTAGTACAGATTTATGTTGATGATATCATTTTCGGTGCTACTAACAATCGCCTCTGCGAAGAGTTTGCTGATCTGATGCAGAGTGAGTTTGAGATGAGCATGATGGGAGAGCTGAACTACTTCCTCGGGCTACAAATCAAACAGTCAGAAGGAGGCATCTTCATCAATCAAGCTAAATATATCAAGGAGATGCTCAAGAAGTTTGATATGGAGGGAAACAAATCAATCAGCACCCCCATGAGCTCATCATGCAAGTTAGACCAAGATGAATCAGGTAAATCTGTAGATCAAAAACTTTATAGAGGTATGATAGGATCTTTACTGTATCTTACTGCAAGTAGACCTGATATTATGTTTAGTGTGTGCATGTGTGCTAGATATCAGGCTAATCCTAAAGAATCACACCTAGCTGCAGTTAAGAGAATTTTTAAATACTTAATAGGAACTAAGAACATAGGGCTATGGTACTCTAAAGAATCTAGCCTAAACTTAATAGGATACACAGATTCAGACTTCGCTGGATGTAAGCTTGATAGAAAAAGTACCAGCGGGTCGTGTCAATTTCTAGGAGAAAACCTTATCTCATGGTTTAGCAAGAAACAAAACTCGGTTGCATTATCCACTGCAGAAGCTGAATATGTTGCAGCCGGGAGTTGTTGTGCTCAAATCTTGTGGATTAAGCAACAATTAGAAGATTATGGCATTAAACAAGATAAAATTCCCATTAATTGTGATAACACAAGTGCCATTAATCTAACTAAAAATCCAATTCAACACTCAAGAACTAAACACATTGAGATAAGACATCACTTCATAAGAGATCATGTATTGAATGGTGATGTGACACTCCAATTTGTTTGTACTGATAATCAATTAGCAGATATTTTTACAAAACCCCTAAGTGAAGAGAGGTTTAGTGTACTTAGGAGGGGATTAGGAGTGATTGATCCATCCTAGTGGTAGTTTCCACTAGATTCATTGATTTTGATGATTACAATGTGGTTAAAATAGAGTTCCTTTTTCAATGATCATCAAATCAGATCTTAATCAGGTGATTTTCCCTCATTTGGCACGATTATAGCATGGTTTTTAGGTGCGTGCCAAGGTTAGAGACGACTCGGGTAAGTTTCAGAGCCGGCTCCTAAGGGGGAGTCGACTCGCGCATTGGCGGGAGTCGACTCGCAAAGATAGCAGCAGAGGGAGAGTCGACTCGCATACAGTCGGGAGTCGACTCGAGGCTTACAGGCGCATAAGGAGAGTCGACTCGCGCATATTCTGGAGTCGACTCGAGGTCGAGTCGACTCGCGACTCAGTGGAGTCGACTCGCAGTCGGGATCCGACTTTTTAACCCTAGATTTGTCGTTTCGAAAACACTTTTCTCTCAAGCCGCCACTGTTCAAAAAGCCCTAGAGCCGACTCCTAGGTCGTCCCCGATCGTCTCCAACCCTTTTTCCGTCGATTTTTCACCGGTTCTTAGGGTTTTCGTCCGTTCCTAGGTCGTCTCCGGTCCGTCCCAAGCTTCCTCCGTCGACCCTTCTCCGTCCTTTAGGTTCTTCATTCCATTTTAGGTCAAAATGCCACGTAAGACCGTGGTTAGGAAGAGGTCCCGTCCCGAGGCCGGTCCCGAGCGGCGCTCCAAGGCGCGGCACGATCCCGCGAGGCAACCACCTCCGGCTCGTTCCCCGCCTAGGGCGGTTCCCGCGAGGCCATTGGCCGGGAAGGTCGTCTCCACCGGGAGGTATGTCGATTTCGACTTCCTCTCCCGGGAAGGTTTCACCATAGGTGAAAGACTTAGGGTCCAGGGCTTAGAGTTCTTCCTTACATTGGACCTCCCCACATATCCAGGGCTCGTTAGAGAGTTTTACGGTACCGTCCATCGGGGAGATGGGGGTATCGAGGGCACAGTAGCCGGTGTCCCTGTGTTTGTCACGGAGGATCTTATTGGCCACATCCTCCACCTTCCACTAGTAGGGGTGGCTCCCACACATCCCGAGGACAGAGTTGAGGCCCTTACGGCCGTTCTCGGGCATCCACCCCAGTCACCCGTAGACGAGGTATCCGCCAGCTCACTACCGATTGAGATGCGGATCCTGTTGAGTATACTGTCTAGGTCCATCTTCCCTAAGACAGGGAGATTTGATTTTGTAAATGAGAGGGACCTAGCTCTTATGTTCTGTATGCTTCACGACACCCCAATCAACTTCCCTAAACTCATATATCGATACATGTGTGAGCCCCTAGATAGACCTAGGCTCACCCTCCCATATGGCATGATATTCACCCTTCTGTTTAGGGAGTACGAGGTTCCCATTCCTGAGGAGGAGCCCTTTCGCGCTTTACGATGGACTGATCGCACGCGTGCGGGGACCCTACACAGGATGGGGTTTCGGAAGAGAGAGGGGGTATGGGTTAGGAAGTCTACCCTCACCGCTCAGACCACCAGACCTTTACCCAGTCCTGAGCCCGATTCAGACTACCCAGACCTTCCAGACCATCCAGACCTTCCATCCACTCCTCCTGCTCCTACCACCTCCGCCGGACCTTCCTCCTCGGCACCACCCTCTATGGCGGTCCGGATTGATCCTGAGCAGCTCCGGGAGCTGCGACAGGAGATAGTCAGAGAGGTGAGGGATGAGCTGCTTCGGGAGCTCCGAGGTGCGGTGCCTGCTCCTACTCCTGCACCCGTATCTTCTCAGTTGGTCTCTTCCTTGACAGCCGTGACTGACATGACGGCTCATGTACGGGAAGAGATCTACAATGTTCGGAGTTTGGTCCAGGCCCAGTTCCAGAGCATGAGTGAGGTCACGAGCACCACTCGACAGATGCGAGAGGACATAGGTCGTGACATGCACACCACCACCGAGGGGGCCGAGCGCTTGTCGAATGTACTCATCGACAAGCTGGATGCACTTCAGACGTCAGTGACTGGGCTTCAGACGTCGGTGACTGAGCTCTCCACTACACATAGCAGAGCCACTACGTCTATTATCACGCAGCTCGGACATGTTACAGATGCAGTCACCCTCCTCATGGAGCAGAGCCGATTGAGAGGAGGAGCACCATCCTCGAGAGGAGGAGCCACATCCTCGAGAGGAGGAGCCACCTCATTGAGAGGGGGAGATACATCCTCGAGGGGGGGATCTTCATCCTCGAGGAGACCATAGATGTTCTTTTTGTTTTGTTTTGTATTGTTTTGCTTTACTTATTGTATGCTCAAATGTATTCACATTCATATCAATACAATGAGTAGACATCGTATCTTCATTTCTGTGTCATTTGATGATTGGTTGTGCCATTTGTGCCATTGATTGTGTGTGATTACCTCCTTTTCGATATGATGACAAAAAGGGGAAGAAATATGTATAAAATATGTAAAAGGGGAGAAACATGGATAAAATATGTAAAAGAAATCAATAAAAAGATAAACTCTTAAAAACACACACAAATTTGTTCTAAGTGGATTCGGTACCTCGAGGCTCATTATCTCTCTTTTGGGGCTCCTAATAGAGTAATCTCCAGAATCTATTCAAGGAATATTCGGAGATTAGCTGAATCTTACTCATGAACAAATTGACAGATTTTTTCCTCTAAAAACCAAAAAATTCAGTTCAAAAACTTCAAAGCACTAAAAGGAAATTCAGAGAATCAAAACATAGTTGAATGCATATGTTGAGGGGGAGAATCTGAATTTTAATCAAACTAAATCATTACTGACATATAAGCCAAACAATTGATTGCATAATATGAAGGCTTATATAATTCCAAATGAAAGGGGGAGCTTTAACTCCGAAATTTAATGTTTCACTCCTTTCAAGCTTGGATAAATTGAATTACCAGACATTTGAATTCATTTATGGATTTTATTTCATTATTTATTGAGCAATTCATTTTACATATACTCAATGTTTTGTCATCATCAAAAAGGGGGAGATTGTGGAGTGATTGATTAAAACCCCATTTGATTTTGATGAGCTCAAAGCATTTGAGTATATCTTTTAATTACTAATGAATTCAATTGAGTGTTTCAGTGAAAATCCTGTCTAAGTGTCCCAAGACTTGGTTCATAATTGTTGGATAAGTTAAGGAGTCTGTTTGAACCAATGTCTGAGACTCGAGTCGACTTTCGAGTATCACGAGTCGACTCCAAGCGTATCAAGTTCACTGGCACGAGCTCGAGTCGACTCCAGATGAGTACGAGTCGACTCCGACTGAGAACAGACAGAAGAACAGAAAGGATCAACTCAGAACCTGTCAACGAGTCGACGCCTGAAGTGCGCGAGTCGACTCCAATGTTCACCAAGTCGACTCCAGGGAAGTAAGAGTCGACTCCAAGCAGTCACAGGCAGAAAAGTCAGAGAGCAGTTTTCGGGTCTGAGATTCGAGTCGACTCCAGTGGAACGCGAGTCGACTCCGATGATTGACAGGTCGACTCCAAAGAAAGCAAGAGTCGACTCTCAGCGGTACACAAAGAAGGTCAGAGACCATTCTATGGACTCTGAGATTCGAGTCGACTCCCACAATACGCGAGTCGACTCCAAGACACCGCGACCCCAAGACAGACAGAAAACCAAGTTACTGCCTCTGAGATTCGAGTCGACTCCCAGACAGCTCGAGTCGACTCCAAGACAGCTTCACGTCAAAAGGCAGAAGACCATCTTTCGGAAACTGAGAGCCGAGTCGACTCCAAGGAAGTTCGAGTCGACTCCAAGACTGGACGAGCCAAAAGACAGAGGATCGGGAGTTCGGGCTCTGAGATTCGAGTCGACTCCCAGGACAGTCGAGTCGACTCGAGTGGACAAAATTCAAAATTGGATCCACGGACTTCAGTGGATGAGCCGACTCCGAAATTGCCAAGTCAGCTCCAGAAGTTGGCGAGTCGACTCCAGGTCAAGACGAGTCGACTCCCAGCCGTGAAGGCAACTTTAATTCAAATGTGGAACAGTTGCCGAGTCGACTC
The DNA here is from genome assembly GCF_051530095.1 of Phoenix dactylifera. NCBI lineage: Eukaryota > Viridiplantae > Streptophyta > Magnoliopsida > Arecales > Arecaceae > Phoenix > Phoenix dactylifera. The sequence continues at coordinate 14,143,331 of NC_143192.1, forward strand.
CGGAAAAGCCTGAGTCGACTCCCGCTACAGCCGAGTCGACTCCTGATCGCGCGAGTCGACTCCAACCCACCAACGGTCATATTGTCAGGCTGCGCAGAGTGTGCAGAACGGGCAGAAAAAGCAGTCTAACGGCTAGTTTCCGTGGGGGTTGGTTTAAATAGCCACAGAGGACTGTAGCAAGGCAGAGAACAGCCATTCCACTCCAACTAATCAAGCATTCAAGCTCTGCAAGGTGCTCATCAACGAAAAAGGGAAGATCTGCATTTACTGCTCCACCTACATCTTCCCAGCAATTAAAGCCTTCTCCTCCAGCATTCAAGTCGACTAGACATTCAAGAGGAGACCGGAGTTCAAGAAGCCTTACCTCTTCTTCAGCTTAAAAGCGTTTGAGGGCTTCTAAACTCCTCTTTGATTATATTGTTTTATATCTGCTTTTGAGAAGCTTATTTTCTGTTTTCTCTCTACTACTTGTATTTACTTGGTTCAATCGGGGGATTGAATCAAGGGGATTAAGGTTTGTTGGTGAGCCAAGATAAAACCAACGTGTGTAAGGGTTTGATTGTGATCCCGGAAAAACAATCAGGGTTGGTTCTAGTCGGTGAGCCTGGGAAAACCGACCGAGTTCGTTGTGAGCTCGTAAAACAACAAGTTTGGTTGTGAGCTTGCAAAACAACCGACTGTAATCCAAGGGGGTTATAGTGAATTCCCAAGTGAGACTTGGGGAGTGGACGTAGGAGCAAGGGTTAGCTCCGAACCACTATAAAACTTGGTGTTTGTGTTGGATTGTCTCTTCTTCTTCCCCTCACATCACTCACAGCACTTAGCATAAATTAAATAACTTGCAAAAGTTTTTAATTAATCAACCACATCGTTTTAAATATCTAAATTAATTTAAAAACCCAATTCACCCCCCCTCCCCCCCTCTTGGGTTGTCTATCTGGGCAACAACAGATTTTCTGCATGCTAAGTTCTTCTATTTACTTTTAAGTGTTAAGAAGACTAAATGATATAAGACCATATTTTGCTATAATCTAAGCATTAAAAATTATTATTTTTAGTTTATGCATATTTTAATTTATATAGATCATGATCAATGTGAACTAATATTTCTATGGTAAAAGAATAAATTTAAGGATACAAAACTAATATAGAAATAGAACTAAAGAAAATAATTAGAATAAAGTTTAAAAAAACACTTAATATAGAATGAAAAGGATAAAATAAGAAAAGTACTTAAAAAGGAGTGAAAAAGACTTGTAAATTGAAGCAAATAATTAAAATAAAATACAAAATAAGTTAAAAATAACTTAGAAATATAAATATAAATAATGAAAGTATTATATAAATAAAATAAAAAAAGATAAAGGAGCCTATATAACAAAAATAAAAAACATGAAAATTACAAAGAAAATTGGAAAGGCAAATACATAATAAGATAACAAAATACAACTAAACCAAAGGCATAGAACAAAAATTTAGAAATTATATAAATAAAACAATATTAATTAATAAGTTAAATAGAAGTAGAAGAAAATAAATTAGGAGGTTAAGGTATTTTTGCTTAAAGTATTAATTATTGGATTGGTATATCTATGTGCTACATGATGAAGTAAAATTAAAAAATATATAAATGGAATAAAAAATGAATCAGAAAGAAATAAAATCCTATGAGAATAAACAAAATAATGAAATACATAAAAAATAATGAAATGACTTAACTTAAAATATAGAAAGTGATTATAAACAGAAAATAAAATGCAAACTTGGAAGTATATTAATAAAAATTCAACATATTTGATAAAAATAAAATTTTATAATAGTGTCTTAAAATAAGAAAATATAATAACCAAAGATACAACAAACTTATAGTAAAGTATAAACAAAATATGAAATTTAAATAAAAATATATAATATAAAAATTCAAATTCAAATAAATAAAAATTATACTTAAAATATTACAACTAAAGAATATATATGTTGTAAAGAAGGACTGGGGATTAGGAGTGATGTGGATGTGGGAAAGAGATGTGGGGAGTGGGGCGCTGAGGGGGGAGGGAGGGGGTTCAAATGGCTAGGGAGAAGGAGTTTTAGGCTATGGCCAGATATTAAAGAGGGAGAAAGAGAGGGTGGGGAGAAACTCAAAGAAGATTTGAAGAAAGAAGCATGAGGGAGGGGGTGAGGGAGAGAGAGTGGTGGGTGGGGCATGAGAGAGAAGTGTAAAATGTGTATGTGTGAGAGAGAGAGAGAGAGAGAGAGAGAGAGAGAGAGAGAGAGAGTTTATGTAGGATCTTGGTGGCATATCTTAGATATTTAGGAGATTTGTTTTCAAAAAGTGAGCAAGTTGCTTAATAACTAGTATAACAAAATGAAAAAAAATCATTGAGATAATTCATGTATTTTTGAGATAAGTGAAAGGGCATTTATGGTAGAAAATGATAAAAAGAATCAAGAGAGGAATATTCCTTCTTTATTCTGCTTATCGATTTTCGTGATAAGAATGCCCTTCCTTTTTATCTCAAAAATATATTAACTATGGTATTACTTTCTAGCAAGTGTTACTAATCTATACTCTTTCCTTCCTTCCTACTAAATTTGACTTCTTTCATAAAACTTCAAAATAGATTGGACACTCCTTGTCTTTCTCTAATTTGACTATCAAATAAATTGTACTCCTTGGTGCAGTTACTAAATATATTGGACTCAATCACTTGCCCTCTCTTCTCTCCTCCCGCACTCTTTCCTCTATTATGTTGTAAACGTACCTGGTTACTAGTACACACACATATTGGTTACAAGTGCTGTGCTTCTTTTTTTTTGTAAAAGGGAGAGATGTTAAAAAAGAGAAAAGAGTATATTCACACTCTCTCCTTGTTCATATTAGGTTGCATAACGCATTGGGTCCAGCCCATGTGGGACCCATGCAGACAAAAAACTATAATAAAGGGGGGAAAAAGAATGGAAGGAAGGCCGATTGCAAAGGAAACCATTTTTGGTCGTGAAAGAGCCACCCTATTCTTTTGGGATTTTGATTGCTTTTCCATTCATGCGGAAGTCATATGCTTTCGGGACTCTTCTTCTTCTTTCCTTCATGGTTTTAGAGTTTGGCTTATACCTTAAGAGCAATGCTTTTGTCTGATTTTTTTTTCTTTTGAGTCTAGATCATCATTGGTCATTGTCTTCTTAATGGTCGCACCAGAAGCAGTTTATAACCTTCATGCTTGTCTGATTTCACCATTGCTGATTGCCCCAAGGAGCAGGCAGATAATTTTGAGAGATATCTATTGAGACATATAATGAAGTAACCTCTGTATTTGTCTCCAATTAATGTATACCTCAAGTTCTTGGGCATAGTACTTAAGGGGATCCTATTGTAATCACTATGTTATTTATAGTGGATTTTATTTAGAGTTGCCATGGCTTTTTCCATCCATAAAGAGAGAGTTTTTCAAATAAATTTTGGTGTTTGCTCTCTTTCAGCAAATTTTATTGTGTTTATATTTGTAAATTTGGACCTTTCAAAGTGATATCAAAGTGAGGTTGGTTCTATTGATATAGTGAATATGGTAGGTATAAGATTTGAGATTGAGAAATTTAATGATAGAAATGGTTTTTTTCTCCAATAGAGGAGAATAAAAGATCTACTAATTTAGTAGGGTGTACACAAGGTACTATTGGATAAAGAGAAAAAGTCAAAAAAATTGTCTGGCAAGAATTTTGAAGAAATGGATGAGAAGGCTGCCAGTGGTATTAGGCTTAATTTGTCAGATGAAGTTTCGAATAATGTGAAGACAACCATGGAGATTTGACAAAAGCTAGAGAGCTTGTACATGGCGAAGAATATGATAAATAAGTTGTATTTGAAGAAGAAGTTATATGCACTTTAGATGGAGGAGAGCATGAATTTTTTGGGGCATTTGAATGTGTTTAATGGCCTGATCATCTAGGTGGCAAATGTTGATATTAAAATTGAAGATGAAGATAAAGCCCTACTTCTTTTGGCTTTGTTGCCTAGTTCTTATGATAATTCGGTTATGAACATATTACATAGGAATGAATTTCTTGTATTGCAGGATGTTACATCTGCACTATTGTTCAATGAGAAGAAAAAATCAGAACCATGGGCTCTTATCATAGAGAATAGGGGTGGGAGTAATAGTAGAGGATCTAAGGGTCATTGGCACATCCAAAATGAAACTACGGATTTTTGAACAGGGAGCAGAAAGAAGAGAAGACTCAAAAGAAGGCAGATAATAAGAACACTACAACGAATGTATTAGAAGAGAAAGTGGTAGTTCTCACATTCGGACCACGATGTTGAAGTGGGTTGTTGGTTTTGCAGCTTCCCATCATGCCACTCCCACAAAGGAGTTCTTCACATCGTACAAAACAGAAGACTTTTGGCTATGCGAGGATGGGTAATAACAATTGTGCACATTGATTTTGAAAAATGTGAGACATGTTTCTTAGTTGCGCCTTAATCTGATTTCTACTCATACTATGGATCTAGCATGCTTTGAGAATTATTCTAGTAATGGAAGATGGAAACTCACTAAGGGTTGGCCATTAGTTACAAAAGGGAGTGCTTGATGTACATTGTACAAGACTCTGTTAAGGTGTGGACAAATGGATTGTTTGTAGTTAAGGATGAGAATTCACCAGATTTATAGTACAAGAGGCTGGCTCACATGAGTCAAAAAGGTTACAAATTTTGGCAAAGAGGTCCTTCATATCCTTCACCGAAGGTACACCATTAAACTGTTATGATTATTGTTTATTTGACAAGCATCATAGAGTTTCTTTTTACAAATCCTCCAAAAGAAAGAAGAATTTATCATATATGAGTTATTTTGATGTTTGTGATCCTATTGAGGTAGAATAGATAGGTGGCAATAAATATTTTATTACTTTTATTGATAACGCTTCACAGAAAGTATGGGTGTATTTTCTGAAAATAAAAGAACAGGTGTTCGTGCTTTTTCAAAAATTTCATGCCATGGTGGAACAAGAAACAAGCAAATTTTTGAAATATCTTTATACTAGCAGTGGGGGTGAATATACTTCAAAAAAGTTTAAAAAGTACTGCTCAAGGAGAGGCATAAGACATGATAAGATAGTTTCAGACACCCCATAATATAATGACGTGGCAAAGAGAATTAATCACACTGTTGTGAAAATGGTCAGACGCATACTAAAGATGGCTAAGCTATCAAAGCCATCATGGGTTAAAGTTGTACGTATTGCTTGCTACCTAATTAATAGATCTTCGTCTTTCTTTAAGTTTTGGCATCCCTGAGAGAATGTGGATAGGACAAAAGGTTTCCTACTTTTATTTGAATGTATTTGGTTGTAAGGCGTTTGCATATATACCCAAGGAGACGTCAAAGCTAGATAATAGAGCTATTCTATGCATATTTTTAGGTTATGGAAATGCTGAATTTGGTTACAGACTATAGGATTCAAAAAAGAAGAATATTATCAAAAGCAGAGATGTAGTCTTTCATGAGAATGAAAATTTAGTAGATATTCAGAAGACTGTGCAGTCTAAAGCTGTGATTAATAATGTTTCCGACATTATACCATTCCCTTCTCCATTGAATAGGGTCCTAGATGGGGAAGAAGTATAAGAAGAAAAGCATGATGAAAAAAATGAGCGAGCGGCAGTTGATAATGACAATGTGCTGGATGTTGAGAGTGTTGAGCAAAGGGAGCAACCTTCTCCAAAGATTGCATAACCTAAAGCCAGGAGGTCTACTAGAGAGCATAGGCCATCTACAAGGTACTCTAGTTTGGAGTATGTTTTCTTTACTAGTGAGGGTGAGCCAGAAAGCTTTTAGGGAGTCCAGTCTTAAAAAGATAAAGACAAATAGATAGGGGCAGTGTAGGATGAGATAAACTTCTTGCAAAAAAATCACGCTTATGAGTTGGTTTAGCTTCCTAAAGATTAAGAAAAGTCATTCCAAGAGAGAAATTTGAGCTTTGCACAAAGCTCATAAGCATGGTCTTAAAATGAGGATTTGTGGTGTACCTCCCCCAAGGGCTGGAGGGGAGATTGTTAGGGTGCATGGCACATTGGGTCCAAGAACCGTGCAATCAAAATTTAACTTAAAACAAAAATGAAAAAGTAGGGAAGGAAGACTAACTAGGAAGGAAGCCATTTTTGGTCGTGAAAGAGCCACCTTGTTCTTTTGAGATTCTGATTGCTCTTCCCTTCATACGGGAGTCATATTCTTTTGGAATTCTTCTTTTTTTTCCCTTCATGGTTCTAGCGTTTGGCTTATACCCTAAGAGCAATATTTTTATCTGGATTTTATTTGAGTTTGGATTGCCATTGTCATTATCTTCTCAACGGTTGCACCAGGAGGAATTTAGCCTTCATCCCTGTCTGATTTCACTATTGTTGATTTACCAAAAGAGCAAATAGGTGATTTTGAGAGACATCTATTGAGACGTCTAGTGAAGTAACTATTGTGTTTATTTCCAATCAATGTATACCTCAAGTTCTTGGATATAGTACTTGAGAGGATCCTATTATAATTACTATTTAATTTATAGTGGATTTTATTTGGAGTTGTCCTATGGTTTTTTTCCTCCATAAAGAAAAGATTTTTCATATAAATTTTGGTGTTTGCTTTCTTTCGTCCAATTCTATTTTGTTTATATTTGTGAATTT